>NC_060163.1:14449854-14485250 GCF_021292245.1 Micropterus dolomieu
TCTTCCAACAAGACAATGATCCAAAACATAAAGCAAAATCTACACTGGAATGGTTCACAAATAAACATATCCAGGTGTTAGAATGGCCAAGTCAAAGTTCAGACCTGAATCCAATCGAGAATCTGTGGAAAGAACTGAAAACTGCTGTTCACAAACGCTCTCCATCCAACCTCACTGAGCTCGAGCTGTTTTGCAAGGAGGAATGGGCAAAAATTTCAGTCTCTCGATGTGCAAAACTGATAGACGTACCCCAAGCGACTTACAGCTGTAATCGCAGCAAAAGGTGGCGCTACAAAGTATTAACTTAAGGGGGCTGAATAATTTTGCACGCCCAATTTTTCAGTTTTTTATTTGTTAAAAAAGTTTGAAATATCCAATAAATTTCGTTCCACTTCATGATTGTGTCCCACTTGTTGTTGGTTCTTCACAAAAAATTACAGTTTTATATCTTTATGTTTGAAGCCTGCAATGTGGCAAAAGGTCGAAAAGTTCAAGGGGGCCGAATACTTTCGCAAGGCACTGTAGGTAATTTGTTTAAGCAGGTAATTACAACCCATATTTACATTTATTGTGACCATATGATGGTAGCAAAGGAGGAAGTCGTGGTGACGTATTATAAAGTCAGAGAAAGTCCGCGTGAGGAGAGGGATGGATCGGTAAAACCCAGGACTTTCACACAGGAGACCACAATGTTTTCCTAAACCTAACCCAAGTGGTTACGCTGCATAAACCGATTAAAACAATATTAACCAGCTGTTTAATGTCATGTACGTCACATAAATTAAGTAACATAGTTAAGGTCCATTACACCTGTCGCCGGACTGATACGGGAAACGGTCATGTGTGCTGTTTTGGCAGGCATTGACAAACAACCAATTTTGTCAGTTAGGTATGAAGAAATATTGCAGTTCTTCCCCAGATTACCTGCTTTTCAGTATAGTCAGTAAACTCTTGCTTTGATTGCTGTGCCTGAATATGAGACACAACACCCACATACATTTTTTTACCATCTTGTGCAGCAGCAAATACAGAGATACACACAAATAAATTAAATAAATTATTCAGGGAATAAATGACAATGGAAATTCTGTATTTTATTTCCATTTTTTTCATATTATATGTCCATCCATCCACCTTCATTTCCATGAAACTACTAATCACATCCTTGTCAGACCTTGATGCTTCAGCCAGTATTTTAAATGTTTGAAAGGAAGTTAAAATCAAGCTCTAATAATCTGTTATGTTGAATGCAGTAGATGCTGTTGCTCACAGCCTCTCTTACAGTCTTCCAGACAATTACTAGCACCTCATTGTAGAGTGGTAAAAGTCTTCAATTGTAGTCCACTTGGCATACACTACATCCTCATTTGGAATCCAAGATGTGGCAATTCACAGCAGATACTTGGCTTGCTCTTCATAGTTACATTAATGAGGACACATAAAAATAACAAAGACATTGAAATGTTAAAACTCAAATGAGCAAAATGAACAGGAAAATGTGGAAGGAGGATACCTTCTTTATATATTCAAACACTATATTCTTTACCTGTTAACTGTCAATATTATGGACATATTTTCTCCTTCAAATGGTTCGTCTCACATGTGAGATGTTGCTGTGGCTACTAATTACTTTCTTATGCGCTGCTGATTAGCTTTGCCTAGATCCCAAAGCTCCTAGTGTGTGTGTTAGTTTGTGTATATATATGCAAGGATACTAATCACGTCTGTTGCCACAAAAATAAAAATAAAAACTTTTGAACAAAATTCAAGGTTTGTTTTCAGCTATGAAGCCAGAAATCTTCGATGCATGAACGTGTGTGATTTCAGCATAACTGATCATGCATCTGCTGAATTAGCAAGAGGTGGCTCAAGATCTCTCAGTCTATCCTTTCACTTTGAAGTGGCGGTGATGATAAGATTACATCGTGGAGCGATCAAGGATAACCTTCAGTTTTTTATCTCTACAGATCCACCCGTTTGTCCACATCTCTGGCACTGACACTTTGCCCTGGAACAGAGCCCTGCCAGATGTCTGGCTTATTGGCACCAAAACCATTTCAAGAGAGAAGTCATTTCGGTTGTGTGATTTGTATTAAACGTTTACTTTGCTCATACATTTCTAAGTAAAGCTCTTCCTCTGCCTTATAACTGCCAGTAAATTTGCTACATTGAAGTTTAAATCTAAGAGTTAAGCAGATTACATCGTCCTTGTAGGCTAACTTGCTTGCTTGGAGAATGGCCATATAATACTTCTGGTGAGGTATAATCACTGACATATTTGTTGTGAAATCAAAACTCGAACAAACCCCAGAAAACATAACTTAATTTCACATCTTTGGGGAGTTGGCATTGATGTAGTTCTGTCTGTTAAATGGGCGCAACATGAAGTGTCTTTCCTTTTCATTTTGTGCTTTCATATTTTCTCTTTCAAGTAGGTAAAAGCTATGCAATCAATTTTAGAATAATTTAGATATAACTCTTATGTTTGGTTTCAGCTTTGCTTCTTTGTTCCAAAGACTCTACCTCTGTATGTGTAAAAATAATAAAAAAATGTATTTCCTTTAATTACTTTTCTGACCTCATGAAACCCTAATTTGTCAAAGAGTAATGAATGAATCTTTTGCCACAGACTGGGCTTGCAAATTTGAAATATGTTTTATATCTTATATGGACTATGTATGAACAAATATAAACTTTTTGTCTGCTAAAAGGTCATTCGCGGACCGAGAAATGTACAGTATGGCATTCTGCATAATGATGTTACTGCTATTTAGGGTCAATTAGACCTAATTTAAATCCATGTTATACCTTATAAAAGTCCTAATAATGGAAATCCAAATAGACATACTTGGGATATGGGAAGTGTAGTGATTTATAAACAAGCTCAACACACAGATATAGAGCATAATGCTAATTGTATTTATTTTCAAACTGATAATTGTTGTTAAAGAAGACACACAAACGGAACATGAAATTTAAGGTAGGAAAGTATTCAAAACAAGGTCACATTGGAAAAAAGAAACCAAACAAAAATTTCTATCACTGAAATGCATGATTATCTCAGAGAGTACCCAACCATGTTATTCCTTGCATGACAACCTCAGTTACAGGTAAGCAAAATAACAAAGAACGAGTTTTATCAAGGCAATTATCTGAGCAGAACTGCGCCGGTGAATGTATTCCACTCTTGACTTCTCTTTGATGAAAGCATCAGGAGCCTTCTCACTCCCTCCTTCTTATCGCACTGTCAAGCCAGCTTGCCTGCTCCCACACTGCGCTTGCCAGCAGAAAGGGCACTGCTCGTTAATGCCAGTGAGCTGGAAATGAGTCACAGCACCTTGTCACGTGGCTGATCTGTACCCCGACGGCGCCCTCTGCTCAGGAACTAAAGAACATGGTTTTCCCCGCTCGTTGACATTCACTGCTGCTATCATGACTGCTGTTCTCATCAAACAGAGGGAAAAGAGCATACGCGCACATTGAGGAAGATGTGGTTAATTGAACTGCAGGTCTTGCCTCGTAGATGCTAGTTCCTCTGCTGGTTTTAGGGTTTGATGTTTATTTTATATATTATAATCTATAGTTCTCTATAGATATGTTGAACTTTAAACTCATGGCTGTAATGACTATATTTAATTACATGGCCATGAAAAAAGACTATTCTGTAGCTTTAAAGTAAAATATAAAGGAGCTTCAGTGCATGTTTGTGAAAATCATATCTGCTACACTGTATACTGCCATTATTTAAGCTACAGTGGCTTAAAATGTGTGATAATAATGTGCCAAAGGTGAAAAAAATAGTTTCTAGTATCTCCAAGCTTGTGCATGGTACAAAAACCAGGGAGTTGTACCACGCAACTTTAGTTTGTGTGCTGAGATTATATAAACATACATTCTCTTACAGTTTGCTTCAACTGGCACTGCCATTTTCAAATGGGAAATATTTGATATAATGAGGTTATATTCTACTGTTTTCCACTGCTTTGTGTGGAAGATTGAGATTTTCAAAGGGACTTTAAACTGGCACATTAGCATTATAGAAAGCGAAGAAGAAGAACAAGAAGAAAAAAACGGCTGGATACTTTTGGACACTACAAGGTAATTATTTGGATAATAGATCCTAATTAATAAATGGCTACTTACACAGTTATTCATTGTATCACCAATTTGTTTTTTGTGTTCACTGCTTTCAAGAAGTTAATTTGTGAAATGCAGTCATTTAGTCTTTTGGTGTACCCACTTTCCCTCTGTCTGACTTCTTTCTACTTCATTAGGTTTGTATTCAGAATTGAGATAAGCACTTAATATTGGTCACTGCACCAACGCTGTTGTTAAGCACCACTCGAGCAGCTATGTATATGGGTGGAGATCACCCAAAATGAGCTGACATCACTGAGGATCAGACCTAAAGAACATTTCTTTTCTATTCTGCAGTGTCTGCTCTGGGGAATAGGTGGCCTAAATACAAAATGACGGTGTCATATACAGCTGAGTGTAAAGTATGTTTTGGTTAGCTGTGAAAGTATTATTATGTAATTGTTAACAGAATGTGCACAGTTAGAGTGATTTGGTCACTGATGTATGGTCACTTCATATACCGACAGGATCATGGGAGATTTGTAAGACTAACACATGGATATTAAATATGGTTAACATATACTACAATGTGTTTTATATATTTTCTCTTTCCCTAATGCTACTAAAATAATAATAAAAAAAAACATTCACACGTTACATTACAAGTATGCCACATTTAAAAAAGGGTCAGGGGCTAGAAGATATTACAAAATCATACAATATCCCTAGAGCCACGCAAACAGTATCTCTAAAAATCCAGATCTTTATAGCCTGACGATAACAGCCAAGTCAAAGCCATCATTTTCAAAGCTCCTTGGATGTCCCTCTAGCTTGGGTTCTCACTACACCATACAAAACTACAATGAACACTGGCGGTGCTTTCGCACAGTTTCCATTTTTCAGGGTTGACTTTGTCTGTAATCTTTCCCTCTCATTTCTCTTTGAAATCACCTTCCTACATGCACCAGATGAAATACAGAGAGCACAGTGGGCTTTTCCTAAGTAAATTCTTAAGCGGAATACTACTTACTTTCTACCACCCCACTCAAATAACATATTCTTCTAGGCTAGTAAATATATTTTTTTGAGATATAAGATAAAACATTGGCTGTAAACACTTTAAGAGACTAAGGTAAACTTAATTTTCTGCCTGTTTGAATGTAAACACTAACACAAGGAACTGCGTGATCTTCTAAGACATTACAGAGTGGAGATGAATCAAAAATCAATCTACAAACACTGAGAAACTGATGAGAAATCTGTTTTCTTTACGTCCAGTTTAAAAAACCACACCAAACGCTGCTTAAACGATAAGCCAAAAAGAGTGTCATTTGCCATGCCTCGTCTTCCAAATTGATTTAACATAGTGGCATTATGCTAAGCAGCAGCCCTAATGAAGTTGTATCTCCTCCGCCGGGTCAAATGGAACGATTGAAGGATGAAGACTTTGAAATCTGAAAGGGCTGCTTGTTGGAAACAAATTCAGTGTTCATGGTCAAAGTGAGCTACTTGGCTCAATTCATTATGGTCTCCCTTTCAAATCTGTAGCACTCACTTACAAATACCAGTGTTAAAATACTGGTGAGCACTAAAAGCTCAATGAGTGTACTGTGAATGTACTGCATTGAAGCTCATAGGCTGTGATGATACTATGCCCAGTGCCACTACCTTTAGAGTACTGCTGTCAGGAAAATGAAAGCCATCACATTTGCAGAGTTGCCTGGTAGTCTGAGCCTTTTCAGTGATTCATTCATTTTGCGTCAGAACCTCTAAATGAGTCAAACTTTCCCTGTTTTTAAAATTAGTTCTCTGGTCCCTTATAAAGTTGTTTCAACATCCTTTCAATATTTAGACAGTCTTTGTAAAAGCGCTGTAAACCTTTGAGGTAAAATGGAAAGTGGTTTATCTTTTATGTAATTTATATTAGTCTATTTTATGATTAATACAATCAAACATAGAATTGAAAGAGGGTGGTATGTTTTGATCCATACACATTTGAACCTGCATATCAGCAGTAGTCACTTGTATAAGTACAGCACAACCACTTCCACTGAAGCCGCTCAACAGCCTACAGTAACTGCAGCAGATGGGGATAAATGCTCTGCTCATGCTGAGGCACGAAAGAAACCTCACATATTCCCTTTTCCCACCCACAGTACATTTTCCCACCTGTACTACTGGAACCAGCAGTATGATAGTGTGTGAAAACGTTTTTCTAATTATTGCCTTTCCAGCCAAGAGGTCCGGAAACTGAGAAAGAAGAGAAATGGCATTAGCTGAAATAACAAGGACGCAAGGACGGCAGAGCATTCTAAATGCACTTATTTCTCTCCCTGCTTATACTGACCTTACAAACCCAAACAATTTGAGTTAACTTGTGACATATTAGCTGCAATGATTAATTGATTTATTGTCAACTACTCTGACAATTAATTAACCGATTCTAGCTTCTTAAATGTGAATATTTTCCTCTATGACAGTTAACTGCATATCGTTGTGTTGTGGACAAAACAAGATATTTGAGGATCTTGGGCTTTGGGAAACACGGACATGTATCACCATTTTCCGACATTTTATAGACCTAACAACTAATCGATTAATCGTCAATAAAAATAATTGCAGCCCTGTTAAATATGTTCTCTATATGCTTCTCCAGAAAAACATTACATACTTGGTTGTACTGAAACAGATTTATCTGATGTTAAAAGAAATAATATGGACGTTTCACCATGCTGCCTTGGTGTAATGCAACAAAGTCACCAACAATACATGCACACACGACACACACACATCAATAGAACTTCTGTGCTGCTAATAGATAGCCTGTAACACTGTTTACACTGATAATATGTAAATCCCTAAGGCACTTAAACCTGCCTTCACTGTGCAAGAGAAACTGTTTCAGAGCCTAATTGGTCAGTGAACAAAAATAGATGTGTTACGTAATGAAAGCAGGTAGCCTGCTTTTACTGTGCCACTGTAATAAATATAGACTAGTTCAACGAATCCAGTGTTATCCTTTATTTTGTAGAGAATTAAAAAAAAGATTTACTGCAATGACAGTCTAAAAATGCCATAGCACAACTAATAACAAAAGGTAATGAAATAGGTTAATGGTACTTACCTGATGATTACTGATGATTAAATGAATCAATAATAAAATTTTTATTCAGTTTTCCATGACTTAATTATACAACTTATTCAACAAGTTGCTAAACTGATTGTGAAAAGGAATTCAATTTGATTTTGTATTAAATTCAAATGTTTTCAGTAGACAATACAATGCTACGTCAAATGTGCACTTACACATACAAAATGTTTAATGTTTTTTGTGCTAAAATTTGTTGGGGATTATTTCGCTATTGTAGAATGTCAACAATGCATATTTAGATGCTGAAAGCCAGCTTGATTTGTACAGTAATTACATCAGATCCGTATCAGAGAGACTTCAGAGATTATGAGCAGGTTAACCACGAGGAAAAGTTTGTGTTTGATCAACATTATATGTCAGGAAATGGAAATGAGCTTTGTGCAAATTAGTGATGTTACGTTTTTGGAGCTGCTAATGATCAGATTAATAGATGCAAACTGGGGATCCCTCTGGCAAGGTTTAAAACCTAGGGATTGGTGGCATGAAAGTAGATTAAACCTCATTTAAGCAGTGAGGCGATTATTCATGGGTTAACTTAGCTTAATGCAAGCAAATAATGCTCATACTTTAAGCTAATTCAGATGACCCAAAATATCCTCCTATACACAGGAGAACAACATAGTTCAAACAAACTAGGCTAACACCACACTGCCAAAAAAGAAACTCAGAAAGAACATCAATTTATTGTATGTATCAGGACCACACATGCCTACACAAACAGTTAAATTATTTTACCTTGGCACTTTATATTAGCAGGAGCACGTATTTAGGAGTGCATATTTTTTAACAGACAAGTGAGTGTCTCCCTTAAAATCTCATGAGTCTCACACACTATGAAAAACTGGAATGACATCCAGATTCATTATGGTGATACTCATCATTAATTTTAATTACACAAGGAAAAGGCAAATATAGACATAGCCGATGAATCAGTTTCTAAGAATATGTAGCCTAGTGTGTAAAGTGTGTGTTTATAATATAAGGTCAGCTGTCTTGATGTATTTTTTTGGACTTCAGAACACATCCTGCTCATTCCCCTCTCTTGAAAATCTCCAAGTGACATTGCTTGTGGATTCAGTCAATCAACTACAATTACTTTTTGGTTGAAGCTGCACTAATCAGTATTTTACAGGAACAATGGGTAAAATCACTGTGTGTACTGTGAAAGGGGTCGCTAACAGTGACAAATTTGCAGATAATTATCACTTGACTCTTCAGTTCCCCTCAGCTCTATGGAGAGTTTTACAGTTTAGCTTGTTGTTTTGGTTTTAGGGCCCACAACTTTACAGTTTTGGTTATTTCATCAACCCCATTTCCAGCTACAGAGGGCAGCTGTTCTTAGTGAGAATACTCTGAAAAGAACCAATGTACACCACATTAAAGTTAATGAGTAGCTGGTGAACATAGTGAATCATAAACCAAGCTAAAGATCATTATTTTTATCAGTAGCAGTAGGTGGAGACCAAAAGAGAGCTAAAAGTAGAATAGATATTGCAAGTGCATTTGTTGGGTCACAAGAAACACGACTTAACCAGTTAAATAGTAATCTTGTTCCATGTCTGCCAGACTAATAAACATGCAATAGTTTGCTAAACAATTTAAACTTCACAGGTCAATCATATGAGACATGCTTGTGTGTGTTTTAAGCTTGCTGTAAAGCTCTGCCCTCAAGTGGAACAACAAAAGACTGATTAATGCAGCGCTAATGCATGAATTTGCTTAGATTAGTTAGATCTTTCCCACGTGCCTTAAAATCTCCTATGTTTCTCACCTGAGTGAGTCAGTACCACAAGTTTAAACTGGAAAGTCACAAAAGGAGATTTTCTTGTGTTTGTGTCATTATGTGAATAACAATGGAGACAATCATGAAATGCAACTATAACAGTATCTCATTGTGGAAAATCTGTGACCTGTCCATTAGAACTGATGAGTGAAGTTACCACGCATGGCAACTCTATGATCCACATCAGGTATCTATTCAGAGGCACGGCATAGGTGATATGGAATGAAATAATTATGCAAATTAAGTCTTGCATATTGAACACCCACTGAACTGATTGCCTATGCACCTGACTAAGTCAAGCAGACTGCATTCTGGCCGTGACAAGCCCGTGGAGAAAAATAATCTTGCCTTGAAGGTAATTTGTGAGAACAGGTGCCTGGGAATTGTTTGAAAATTTCATGGAAACTGAAATTGACCATAACATGTATCGTTCCAATACAAAAAACAAATGTAAATACAATTACAAAATTTTACAATAAGTTACAAAAACAAACAGTTGAAAAGGGTGCTTTTTGCCAGGCAAGCTGAAGAAAGCAGTAAAAATTCCAAGTACTAGTGTCATGCTCTTGGGTTTTTGTGTGGTATCTTTCTGTTATTTTGATTATGTCCATTCCTGTTTTACTCTCCCTCTGTGTTTTTGTTTAGGTTTGGTTAGCTGATTATTGCCTCCCTGGTCTCTCTGTATTGTCGCTAGCTTTACTTCCTGTTTTACTGTGTAGTGATCAGTTTCATGTGTTTTTGTCTAGCTTTGTTTCCTGTCTGCTGATTGCTTATGTGTCTCTCCTGTGTTAATTGGCCTGGCTGCTTGTGTGTATATATTGCCCTCAGTTCTGTTTAGTCCTTGTGGTGTCATCGTCTTATTTTGAGTGTGCCGCCTTGTGTTCTGTTTCCTTGGATTTTTGGATATTCCCTGTGTGGATTACTCTGTGTTTTCTGGATTGCCCCTTTGTTTGGACTCACCTTGTGTTCACGTAAGCTTGTTGAAATAAATCTTTATTTGAACTGCAACCACCTCGTGTCTGCAACTTGGGTCCACACCTCTGTTCCTCTGCCACTGCATTCGGCCTTCCTGAACTGGTGGACTTGATGTGTGAGTTAGTGGAGCTCAAGGCCATGTGGAGAGAAGCCAACAATGACTTTCACAAAGAGGCTATTTTGTTGCTAGCTCACAAGAAAGTGACTGAGAAGCATTGGCTAAAGGACTCTGTTCTGGAGTGGTCAATTAACTTCCTCAACACACCAGCCCTTGATTCCAGGCCTACTAGTGCTCCTGCGGCTAGCATCCTGCCTGTTTCTCAGCCTGCTAGCTCTCCAGCGGCTAGCAACCCGCCTGGCCTGCCCGTCTGCCTGCCTGACAAAGACTCTGGGACTATGACTCTCCTGGCCTTCTTTGCCATGAAGGCCAGGGAGTCAGAAGAAGCACGGGCAGCCAGTCTGCTGCCTACTAGCCTGGAGACTAGTTCCCCCCCGGATTCCTCGTCTGTTCCACCTCCAGTAGGGCCAGCTGGAGGGCGACGTGGACCCTGCCGTCGAGGGGCAAAGACACCAGCCCGCACCCCAGCTGGCCCCGTCTCAGCTGACTCTAACCCCTGACAACCAGCCCTCCTCTGCGGGAAGTCACCTCACCAACTTCCCAGTGGCCGTGGTAGCCATCGGAGGCGACCTTGTCATTGTGGTTCTGGACGTTGAGACCAACTCCATGGCCCTCCGTCGGTGGTCCGACCGGTATCTACCTCACCGGTGGTCCAGCCGACTCCTGCTCCTCGTGCCCCGTCGGTGGTCCGACCAACCCCAGCTCCGTTGGTGGTCTAGCCGACTCCTGCTCCTTGTGCCCAGTTGTTGGTCCGGCTGACGCCATCACCCAGAATCCAGTCGGTGGTCTCCAGCCCAGTCGCTCAGCCCTCGGACCTCAGCCCAGCTCTGCCTCCAGTGGTCCCAAGCCTCCTATGCAGGCTGTTCCCCTTACCCGTTCAGCCTGTCTGGTCGAGACCCTGGTTGTTCCTCTCCCCTACCAGCCAGTTTCTCTCTCCTGCCTTCGGGCCGCCCGCCTGAATTCCCTGGTGCCCCTGCTCTGCCCTTGGGCACCCTGTCTGGCCCTGTTCCCTCAGTTTTGCCCTGCCCTTTCCAACCATGGACTCTTCTGACTTTTCTGTTGGACTCAATCCCTCCTCCAAGTCCCCCCTCCACCCACCCTGGGTTGGCTTGGGCTCTTGTGGGGTTTTTTTTTGGTTTTGAAGGGACGTCTGGTAGCCATCCCTTAAGGAGGGGGTTCTGCCATGCTCTTGGGTTTTTGTGTGGTATTTTTCTGTTATTTTGATTATGTCCATTCCTGTTTTACAGGCCGTTCACATACAGTCTAGGCTGGAGGATGTGAAGGGAAATTAATGAGATAAGAAAATCTTATCAAGTACAACACAAGTGGAGACTGTCAAGGGATTGCATGGTATCTCTGCAAAATATTTGTTCCGCGTCTTCAGGTCAATGCTTGTGAATGTTTAGTTTTCTCCTGACAGTGAAGGCAATGATGTGACGTTCATATTTTTTGGAGCACTGATTCATTTTTACTAATTTTTCCCTGTGCAAGCCCCAAGCTAACTCATCTTATTCTGCAGGCAACACAAATGCCTCCTTCATCAACTCAAAGTGCAGAGGGTGTTCCAGGTAGCTCTTATCAGCACTCCAACACATCCCCTTGCCAGCCTCCACTATGGATGCAAACCCCTCAGTCACCTCACTACACATGGCACACAGCCCACAGTGTCAGTGAGAGACCTGAGGAGCATTCAACCCAGAAAATGTGTGTCTTGGAGTTAAGTGACACAGACAGGGCGGGGAAAGTATACTGAAAGGTGGTCTAAATAGCATAATTATCATTTAAACTCTGATATTAAGACACTGAAATTAATAAGTGATATTCACATGAGAAGAATAATTACAATAAACCACAAATTATTTATTAATGGCATGAGATGCAAAAAAGGAATAATTATTAAACACATGATTGACTGACTGATTTATAATTCATCTCATGTCAGCAGAACCATATCAGAAATCATCCAAACATTTTATGTCAGGTAATAATGCCGTGTGATTTATGCTGCAGCCCTGAATTCTAGCTTTTTAACCTGGATCCGGTTCTGCTTGGTTTAAATTGTATGCATACAAGTTACTTTGTGCATGTTTATTACTATGTGCTAATGTGCCCATCATGACTGATATCTTCCTTTTTCACAACCTCTCTTTCACTGGCAGACAACCTGCTGATGAATAATTTATGGTGCTGCTAACGTCCTCAGATTAGACAGAGAAAATTGTTTCGGGAACACATGAATGTTTAAAGACGAGTCACTGAACCTCTGTGGCGTCTAGAGGGGCCTCACTGGTGTCATTAATTTGTGCCCAAACTCAGACGGTTGAAGCGATAGCACGAGGCTCCATGCAAATTCAGCAGAAGGCAAAAAAACAAGCCCTTTGACTTGGTGCGAGGGATCCTTTGTTTCTGTGCTGATACCTTTCCAGACGGATACAAATGAGTGAGAAGCTTTACATTTTAGTGCAAAATGCCAGGCTGCTGTCGTTGTTAGGGGGGAGGAGTGGGCAGGCGGGTGAATTTTAAGCCAACTCTTTGCATTGTTGGCTGGGTATTTGCATGTTTTGGCAAGATTCCCTGTAAGCTCTGCATACAAGGCCTCACTGTGCATGTCCACACTGTGGATGTGCACACAAACTCTTATCTCTGTCCCAGTCCTGTGCAGGGTATTTACGTCAAAATGAAATGAAATGAGAAATGAAATTTGAAAAATAAATGTCTCTCTGAATGGTTTCATCCCTCCTGTGCTGATAAACTAAATACTTGATGATGAAGCAGAGCATTTTGACACACATGAAGCATTTTGACTGTTAAGATAGGCTATCTTTCATTGCAAAATCATTTTTCATACAAATCAGATCTTTCATTTGGGATGGGAATGCAGTTCTGGAGGAGTGACTCGTGTGTTTAACTTCCTGTTGTCCATTCCTCAGAGGAGAGGAGCTACCTTTTAAGTTTTTATTTTAGTACTGCACACTTACACTAGGATCTGCATTTTCCTACCATGTGCAAATTCACTAGTGTTACGTCATTTAATAGCAGTATTTGGGGGTAGCCAGCCTTTGTCTTGAGGATTCAATTTTCAATCACTGGAAAAGCTTTAGTTTCATCCTTCTTTGATTCTTTCTAAATATTTGAGCTTTTCAGGGCCTGCCTTTTAAATTCTAGAGAAAGCATTAGATTTCTTTAACCATTTCTTACCACTATGTACCCCAAGGTTAGGAGCATCTTAGAAAGCTCAAACTTTTTTTTTTAAGAAACTTTATTGTTTGTGTTTATTCTCTCTAAATTATTCTCTGTAAATAAAACTGGTGTCTTCTAAAAGAAAAATCTTCAATTGTTGGTTTGCTTTAGCTGTGTGTTCGCTGATTTACGCCCAGCAATTTATCTTTATCTCTATCTAACATTCTTGACATTTGAAAACTCTTGATCTCACAGATCAACCTTTATTGGTCTATTAAGGGCTTCAGGGCACCACTGCTCAGGTGTTAGCGTTTCTCTGTCTCATCCATACCCGCTGTTTTTTACTTTGGTGTGAGCACAACTGAAACTCTATGGAATATGTTTTAAATGATTTCTTTATATTACTTTTACTGGCATACCTATTGTGCAGCACTAACTTTGTCATTTATGTCTGTGCACTTGTATTTTCACACACTGCCAAGGGACCTCTTGAGAGAAATTTTGTACGGATTCATGTTCAAGAAAATCTAATTCATATTGGTTATTTCCTATTATAATATACAATACTGCAAGGTGTAAGTGGGCATGTAAAATGAGTGCTTCACTACAAGAACATTTCAAGAATCCATGTACTAAATTCATAATGATTTCCTTTTCTTTGCTTACTCTACTTTTTGCAATGTATCAGTAATGTTTGATACAGTCTAATGGCTGCACCTCTATTTTCCACGTATTTATTGTTACATTTTAAAAATAAATATACACACGCTGATTTGGTTCTGCTGTAATTATTCCAAGGATGGAGCATTGTAGTAAAGCATTTCCCCCCCTTTCCTCAAAAGATTATTAAATTCTCTGTGTAACACTGTGTTGTTGTCTAGTCCAAACAATAATGGAAAGTGATTCCTTCTGACCACAGCCGTTTTCTAAAAACTCATTTCTTCTCTATATTCCATTTGGTTTCAGTTAAAATATTTATTATGAGTGAACATCCCGATGATATTTTTCTCGCTTTGATTTTTTTTTAACAAGAGTCAATAATAATAATAAATAATTGAAACCAACTTTCTCTGTAAAATACATTTGGTTTGCTGTGCACAGTTGTTGCTGTTGAATATGCTTCCACAGCTTCAACTGCCATCACAATATTTAATGACTCAGTATACTTTAATATATAAATCATCATTTTTTTTTTTCTTTCTTTCTTGCAGATTTTGAGGAGTAAAAGCCTTTTGAGCAAACGGATCAGAGCATCACCATGCTTTCTACTTCTAAATTCAAAATAGCACATAAGTAAACTGATTCATCTGAGTGGGTCACAGTGTAGAAGCCCATTATTTAAAAAGCATCATTTGTAAAATGGAGAATTAATTTTCAAGACAATCAGTATTTAACTCATTCGTTTCTGGGGAAAGGATTTTACACAATAAGTGTGCATTAATGTTAAAGCATAAATATAGCATGATAGGACCTTCTGTGACTATCATTCGGCCATTTAGACAAACTCCTTTAAAATGTAAAAGCCATTCAGAAAATAAAGTGATGAGAGTCTAAAGCTTAAAGTGACACAAACTGCAATTACCATGTCAGGGCAATGCCTTGCTCATCCATCTCACTGGAGTAATGGTGTGGTCATGACTTATTCAAGTTTCTTTTGTTCCTGATATTGAGTCTATTCATTCTGGTTTTGATTGCATTTAACTACAGAACTGCAGATGGCTTTAAAGAAATGCAAAGTTAAAAAACTATATCAGCATCATTCCTTCAAAAACACCATTCATCTAGCAAGTACAAAGATGTAATGATTGCTTAGACAACCTTCTGTATTTTGCAAGTCAAAATGTAAAAAGCCTTCCAATGATCAGATCAAGGTTTGTTTATTGAGTGCAGATTTGATAATGGAAAACTAGTTGCATCTTTAACTCAAGCAATAGACTGTTCACAGACAAATTAATATTGCTGTTTGCCTGTGTGTGCTTCTTTATATTGTGTATGACTGGCCCAGTGCTCCACACTTTCACGTCTCTGTGTTTGCTATCAACTCTAAGTTTTACTTCAGATGAATAAGGCTGTATACATTTTAACAAACAAAACAGTAAACACCAGTTGACAGGACCTGAATTAAAGGTACACAGTGGAGTTTCTGACCACTAGTGGCACTGTAGAGCAATGACAAAGATTGCAGAATGCGTGTATAGTGGAATGAACAGTACATTGCAAAAGAAGGAATAGAGTGGACACAATATTATCATTACAATATTTACCTCAAAATATAGCTATGTCTCTCAAAAAAAAAGTGGGTTTATGTAGATCCCCAGTTTCACACTACATATTAACATCTGGAAATGAAACGCCATGAAAGGCAACAAAGTGGATAAGAAGAAAAAGACCACTAGCTGATTTAAACATTGCAGGTTTTGGAAGCAAGGAAGCAAGTGCATTTAACATATTTGTTAGGCTGCATTTGTTAAAAATGCAAATCTTAGTACAACTTTAAATCAAAATTATGTGTAAATCAGCCTCCATTCAACAGTGTTCTTCTTGTCTCCTGCAAAAATACAAGGTTGGAAAGTGCAAAGATGACCATCTGCCTCCCACTAGATGGTCCAAAAACATGTTTTTGTGGTCATAGAGAAGGCCAACAAGCTGTCAACTGGAGGGGGTAAATATAACTGGAAGTACTATTTCCTTGTGTCGTTTCAGAAAATATAGCAACTCTGGTTTCTACAGAAAGTGGGTCAAGGAAAAGTCATAGAGGGACATTTTAAAAGATGTTTCATAAAATCAAAACAGCTGTCAAGTGGGTGTGGCTTGTGGCTTCTAGTTAGACAGAAAAATTTAAATTAGACAGCACTACTGCTAAAATGAAGGTCTATATCGTGCTCATTTGGATATATATACTATACACACACACACATACACACACACACACACACACACACACACACACACACACACACACACACACACACACACACACACACACACACATATACTGTATATATAAAATACTAATTAAGCAAAAACAGTACAATAAAACTTCACTTAATTACAGTGGATAAATCATTCCGACTTTAAGATGACAACAAGGTCATAATTAGGCTATTGTGTGATAATGTTTCCAAATGACTATCGCTCAAAAAGACAACAAAACAAAAAGATACCTTACTGGCAATCAACAAATCTTTCAGGTGACACATATAGAGGCCTTGTGCGCCTGAAAATAGCACTTCCTGCTGCAATCTGCACTCCATGGTACATTAACAGCAAGGTGTCTTGTCAGTCTCATTCCCAGGCAGAGACTCAGTGAGGCAGACCATAGGACTAGCATAAGTGGGTTCCAGGAGATAGTCTCCTGCCAGATTACATAACAATGGAGAATGAAAGGAGGCAAGGACAGTATGTGAGGAGATATACCCCTGATTAATATTTTCTCCTGCACATGTGGAACATTTTCTGTTTTTTTAAGATCACCCTCAAGCACAACTTTGGTGTCTAAGTCGCTGTGATCCTTCACATCATTACCAGTCATGGGAAATAAGCGGCGCATCATTGTTGCAGTGATGTGTCACACAGTAATTCTGCTCAGTTGTACTACAAAGGGATCCTGTCACAAATGTGACTTTGGAGCTATGGATTTTTGGGTCAATTTTCAATGCAGTCGGAAACTGTGCTCTACTTTAATACTTCCTCAGAGCAGATTAAGATAAGTATCTCCCTTCCTGTCCTAAATTCAATGAAATGACAACCCCTACTGTGGCCCTGATTTTGACAAGACAGAAAAGCCAGGCTGTGATATGTCTTGCTCAAGCAAGCTGGCACTGAATTTTCAATAAGTTTGACCCAGGTCAGACTTAGCTGAGCCTAACCTAAATCTAAGACTTTCAAGCACAGAGAAGAAAACCCTGCTGAATAACCTCACAAAGGATGAGGATAATTAGGATGACTGGAAGTGTTTTCACAAGGCTGTGGTTACCCTGCGGTTCTTTTCAATATGACTTTTCTCTCACAGTCACGCCAGGATACACTCACTGATATATCTAGACACATAAAAATCTGATTTTGCTTGCAGTTTTACTGCACTGTCAATATTAGAAATGAATGTTGCCACGCTGGCATTGAGATTAGAATTTTGTATTGTCTGTCCAAGAATAATGCACATGCAGGTGTGATATATGTAGAGATATTGTGAAGGAGAGCGTGATAGTAATAAAGCCTAATGTCTAAAGGCACATAATCATCAGTTATCCAAAATCACATATGAATGACAAATCTAACAGTAGCCTGAATGGCATTCAATTAAAAAAATACCCAGTGTCATCTGAATGATGTTTTGTGTTTACAGCATCTATTGTGAGCAGAAAGGGTCAGCAGGTGGCCCATTGAGGTTACTGTTTGCTTGTTCATGTTGTGGCCTGAAATATTATTCAGTGGTTTTAGTGGGGCCACTGTGAACAGTGTCTACCTCTCCTCGTCACACAAATTTTATAGGAAGAATCAAGGAGCTCTCTGTGGCCAATTCAAACTCCCCTGCATCGTATTGATCTGTCACCGACATGGCAGTAATGCAGGACACTAGTGCTAATGGAGGGTTATAAAGTAACTATAAACCTGCTGCAACTCGCTAGTGCATCACTGTAAAGCCTGATAGCAGCAAACAAGAGCTGCACAGGCTAGAAGACTAACAAATAGGATTTCTTTTTTTATGCTCTCTCCATAAACGCAAAGAGACCTTTTATGGATTCCTTGTGAGGATGACAATAAGAAAGCATTTTACCACAGAGAGCAACAAATGTAAAGTGAACAATTTGGGGGTCTTTTATGGCCTTCTGAGACTGTGAGCTCAATGTAGTGTTTGCTTTCCACTTGAGCCTTAAATATGCATGTGCTGAGAGCTTGGTGGGGGTGGAGGGATAGTTGGCCTTTTTGTTTGTTTACCATGTCTCAGGGGAATTTTTTTTAAATGGCTAAAGAAAGCTAATTGCGTTTTTGTTACTTCTAACCTTTCACATTTGGATGCATGTAACTTCCTACAATTATAAAGTCTGCCAAAGGATATGTGCTTTTCCCATCAGATTTTAGTAATATGTTCCCTTTAGAGTAGAGTAAACCTACAGTAATGTACGGCAGCCCAGCAGACTCTAACCAAATCTTATTGCTGTGAGGGTCCAGTAACCACTGCCGACCAAACACGTCACTTGTGAAATAGTAGCATAATAATTATTGATCGCAATGGAGGAAGTCAAATTTCAAACTTACTCTCTTGCTGCAGGGGTATAGTCTTGCTTGAGCACACCTCAGATCTAGTTTGTCCAGTTGAACGATTATCTCTCTAACCCTCTGGCTAGCCTATATAAATGTCACCACATATTTACTGCTTATATGATTATTGCATTAGGAGAGATGTAATATAAGAGGAAACAGGGCTGTAGCCAGGATTTTAGAAATACTGGGGTCATGCGTCATAGACCTGCTAGGGATGTTCGGGGGCATGCCCCAAGAGCCAGGAACACTGCTTACCTAATGTGCTGTAGCCTACTGCCCAGTTTGCAATTATTTTTATTATTTACTCTTGGGTGTGGGAAGGCCAGGCACCGATGAATGTCATTTCTTTTAAATTTGATGGTTTCTACACCCACCAAAAATGCCACATTCATTACAAGGGAAGAAAGAGTTGCAATGTTTGACTTATTTCTTCGCAAAAACAATTACTCACATTTTCCACAGATTCAAGGAAGTTGTATAAAATTGCTGAAAAGATACATAGGCCCATTATGTCTTAAAATTATATAAAAAAATACATAATATGCTCTTTAAAATTAGAAATAAAATATTATTATTGTAATTCATAATGGCAATACAATGAAAAGAAGAGGTAATTCTCATTTTTTGTCAGTGAATACAAGTGACATTATGGTAATAATCACTGGACACACAACTATCTGTGCCTCATTTCCTGTACATTTCCTGTCCGCCAAGATTATGATATGAAGGCACAGCATAAGAGAGCAAAAGGAATTAGGAAATCTTGTCATTCCATATCTTTAGCAGCACAATGACCCACAAGAGACTGACAGCTCTCTCATACAAGCGAATATATTTATTTTGGGACTGCTTACAGACAGCGTGACTGCAGCAAGGTAGGCTAATTGTTTATTCAAAGCTTCTGCCATTATTGGCATTCTATACTGTTCTCAAATTATTTAAGAGAATTTGTATCATACATATTACTAATACCATATTGGCAAGGCCACTCCTGCGTGCTTTGTGTTGACTGATCTTTCAGTGTGTGCTGTGTGTATGGTTACAGCCACCTCGCCCATGGAGTAAATAGAACGACAGTACCATACTGTACGTGCACATCTTGTTACATGTATGTCAAATAATGTAGCAAATTGCACACAGAGAAATG
Organism: Micropterus dolomieu; assembly: GCF_021292245.1. Classification (NCBI taxonomy): domain Eukaryota; kingdom Metazoa; phylum Chordata; class Actinopteri; order Centrarchiformes; family Centrarchidae; genus Micropterus; species Micropterus dolomieu. The sequence goes on from NC_060163.1 coordinate 14,469,551, forward strand.
GAAGATGATGCCAACTTTTGACTTAGTATCAGACAACTAAAGGACTGACCGGACATTTTCAACTTGTGATTTTACTGTTATATATCACAGAGGTCAGACCTTGGTGACCTCATAGCTGGCTACGGCCATGAGAGGAAACACTTGCCACAAAGTTAGGGAACTCACAAGAAACAGATTCAAAAAGAATAGCCAAAGAGGCCAAAATATCCTGACATTTAGTCCCTAGTATTGGTCAAGCTCCACAAATCCTGCCTACATTTTCCAGTATACAACTGGTATTTTTCATTAGACCCTCCATGCCTCCAAAATGCCCACATCTTGCCCACACCTCCAGGTTGTAACAAAGGAATCTCTTAAAAATGTGAATTCTCAAGCCCAAGCCATACCCCTGATGATATTATCAAGGGTATTTTTTTTATTAACTTCAGCTCCCCTCAGGCTGAGAAATACTTCTCGTGGTGGATAAACATAACTTGTATGTATACAAGTGTTAGAGTACCCTTTTAAACCAAACAATATGCATTGAAACATAATCCTCAGAGAGTAACACAACAACTGTTGTGTGAGTAGTGACACAAGGTTATTACTAAGTGATAATTATACAACATCACCAGGTACATATATGTGTCAAGAGACTCATTAGCATAAACACAGCTACAGACATGATTTAGACAGATTAGAAAGTGATTTTTTTTTCAGGAATGCAAATGCTTTACAGTTTTTTCGGTGAGGTAAACAGAGCAAATGGATTATCAAGCAATTATTACAAACAGGAAGTAGTGAGTGCGATCACAGTGTTGGTTTTACAGTGTGTACTCAACAGAAGCAGAACATTTGGTCGGGGGGGGGGACTACATTCTTTAGGCATTCACAAGATTCACAAGCTCCTTTTTAACCTTGTGGTGAGCAGAATTTCATTTTACAAAAGCATTAATTTGTTTAAGGTTACCTCCAATTATTCAAAGGTTATAGCCATTCACATAGTATTCATACAACAAGCCCCAATGGTGTCCTTGAAGCAGCTCAGAAATGGTCCTGTGAAACAGGGATTTCATCTTGTTAAGTGATGGCTGAGTGAGAATTTGTGCTGTCATTAGAGCTTTGATACAATTGCCCACAGAGAGAATGCAACATCTGATTAAAACATATGTTCAGTATACATAATACACATACATTTGAAAATAAATATGGCTGTATGGCTGTGTAGAGTAAGCCTGGGGCACTGGAGTGAGAAGGACAGATTTGATTCATGAACATTACAGTATTTAAATGCATTTATATGAAAACAACTGAGGAAATCAAACTGTTTCATTACTTTGAGTTTCATTTACACCCAAACTGATTAGCCACAACACAACTCAACAATTGACTGAGCTGTAGTTGAGCGTAGAAGTAACATATGAATCTATAAAACTGGCTGCTATTCCCCCTTTTCTGCAGTGCTATCGATAGTGCTCACTTCTCGTAGACTTTCTGCAGTGTTAAATGGATGGCTGATATAGATTTCTATTAAGATGGTGGAGCAAATTTTATTTTTCCTCTAAACTGTTCTGTCAGACTCTTTCACAGCATCGTAAGATTCAATATAGCGTATACTTTTTGCTCCATTTAACTCCCAAGATGCTTAGGTTCAATATACATCATGCTTTGTGCTATCACTTTACCACCTGGCAAAATAGCCAGCAGCATCTTTCTATCCTTCTTACCTCTTGTCCATCCTACCCTCACTTCCTCCACTTGACAACCTTGTCTGTAAACTGAATACACTAAATCCATACATCTATCTGCCCCTTCAACCTCCTTTGACCTTCTGTGTTCACTTTCTCCTAGACTTCCCTGTCAATCCGCCTGCCTCTCTGCTGTCTGATGCCTTGCAAATTGAGCGAACACGAGTTCAGGTTGCAGGAAGAAAGTGGCTCAAGTCTGGCTTGTCTGATGACCTCTCTCGCTTTCAGTTGCTCCTCACCTTCTTATCGACATTTATTTCAGCTGCTACCTCAACCCTCCTTGTTTAATTCAAATTCTGTGCCTCTAACCTCAGCAAATAATTCTCTATATATCTCTCCTCACCCCCATCCTCTAATGCCTCTCTATTCTCCTCCCTCTGAGGGTTCTGTCACCTGCCTTGATGAAAAGTTGGACAATATTTGAAGCTTTCTCTTAACTACCCACTGACCCTGTCCTCAATTCCCCCACCACTTCTTCTGCTGACCTTACTGACTTTGCTTTAAATTATCTCCTTTCTCCACAGATGAGGTCCTGAAACTGATCCACAGTCTTGCCACTTTTCCTGATTGCTATCATCAGCACCTCTCTGACGGCAGACCGATTACAATCTGCCTTCTAGTCAGATGAAGTGCTACTGTGGGAACACTTCACAATAATGGAACTTTACAAGCTTTAAGAAAGTTAATCGGTATCAATAATATGCTTATAATACTATAACCATTGTAGTAGTACATCATTAGTATTCCCAGTTCATATGAGTACAGTATACGATAGTAAAAGTATTGATCATACATCAATTATACTGTATGTCATCACCTTGTCTACTTCTATGTTAGGTTAGACCTACATATTCTTCTATAGAAATGCAAGTGTCAAATATTTTACTAATCACATACAAATATTAATCACACACAAAATCTGGACTGCCACAGGCAATGCTGCAGTAGCATACGGTGGTGATGATACTGTTTCTAAATGCCATCCTCAGCCAACTCCATCAGTTTACTGCCTTTAAATGAGCGTTAAGCAGCAGTAATATGCAGAAATTATGTTTCTATTCTGAACATACTGACTACATTTAGCCAGATCATCTCTTAAAGAAGAAGGCATGCAGAGCTGTCACACACTTCTTAGTATTTCTATCCAGGCACACACAGCAGAGAGTGTCTGTGTCCATAAGCTAATGAGGAATATCACAAAATGCACACATAATTTAAATCTACGTTTTACGTTAACTCTATGACATGATAAATTAGATTTCTTTCTCATCTTCATCGTGTAATGACTATATACAGATTTTTGCCTCAGTGCCAATCCATTCCATCCAAAATTTTAAACACAAACATATTGTATATCTACAGTTGCGACCTACAGTTGTTTTCATTGCTGATTAATCAGCTGATTATTTTCTTGATTAATCAATTAATATTTTTGCCTATAAAAATAGTGAAAACTCAAACCAAAACGTGTTGGCAAAATAAAAGCATGTGCATCAATATCTGAAGAAGCATTATTAAAGGTTTAAATTTGTATTTTATTTATATATATACCGTAATTTTCCATTTGTTGACTTGTTCAGTTAGGCTACTTGTTAGGACAAGACCATACAGCTACATATTACGCTCTAAAGAGGTGAAAAGAACTAGATCAAGTCTTTCCCTCTAATAACCAGTGCAGTGATTTTGAAGACAGTGACAGTGAGGGAGAATAGATCCCACAAGCATGCTTGAGAGGCAGTTGTGTACATGTAGTTCTCAAAAGTCGACAGCCAACAGACAGAAACCACACTTTTAGTTCTTAAAGAACTAGATATCTCATAGCTCGGTATGAAGAGCTACAGATCCTATTCTATGTGAATTAATATTAGACACAAAATTACACAACGTGTAGAATCAGAATCAGAATCAGAAGGAGCTTTATTGCCAAGTAGTGTTTTACACATACAAGGAATTTGCTTTGGTGTTAAGGTGCTACACGTAGACAGCTGACATAAATAGATGTAAAAATATATAAATATGTAATAAACAAATGCACGTTATATAAGAATAACAGAAGAATAGAAAAAACAACTGACAATATAAAAAATAACAATAACAACAATTTACAATTAACAACAAATTAACAACAAATAGGTGCAATGTGCCAGGTTTGTGCATGATATGACATGAAGGGATATTTACATGTGCAGAGACGATTGTATTATTTGAAAGGGGAGGGAGTGTCAGTGGGGTCCCGGGCCTCGTTGATGAGGCTAGCTGCAGACGGGTAAAAGCTGTTTTTGTGGCGAGAGGTTTTGGTCCTGATGGACCGCAGCCTCTTGCTAGAGGGGAGAGTCTGAAACAGTTTGTGACCAGGATGGGAGGCGTCAGCTGCAATCTTTCCTGCTCGCCTCAGAGTCCTGGGGGCGTGCAGGTCCTGAAGTGATGGAAGATTGCAGCCAATCACCTTCTCTGCAGAGCGAATGATACGCTGCAGCCTGCCCTTGTCCCTGGCAGTGGCAGCAGCATACCAGATGGTGATGGAGGAGGTGAGGATAGACTCTATGATGTGTAGAAGTGCCCCATCATTATCATTGGCAGGCTGAACTTCTTCAGCTGACGCAGAAAGTACATCCTCTGCTGGGCCTTCTTGGTGCGGGAGGTGATGTTCAGCTCCCACTTGAGGTCCTGGGAGATGATGGTGCACAGGAAGCGGAAGGAGTCCACCGTGGCGACAGGGGGAGTCACTCAGGATGATAGGGTAGAGTGGGGCTGGGCTCTTCCTGAAGTCCACAACCATCTCCACTGTCTTCAGAGCATTGAGCTCCAGACTGTTCTGGCCACACCAGGTCATCAGATGGTCAATCTCCCACCTGTAGGCGGACTCATCCACACCTGAGATGAGCCCAATGAGGGCGGTGTCGTCCACCAACTTCAGGAGCTTTACAGACTGGTGACTGGAGGTGCAGCTGTTAGTATTCAGGGAGAAGAGCAGAGGGGAAAGAACGCAGCCTTGAGGGGTACCGGTGTTGATGGTCCTGGAGTCAGAGACATGTTTTCCCATCTTGACGTGCTGCTTCCTGTCCGTCAGGAAGTCTGTGATCCACCTGCAGGTGAAGTCAGGCATGTTCAGCTGGGAGAGCTTGTCCTGCAGCAGGGCCGGGATGATGGTGTTCAAAGCAGAGCTGAAGTCCACAAACAGGATCCTGGCATAGGTTCCTGGGGAGTTCAGTTGCTGGAGGATGTAGTGAAGGGCCATGTTTACTGCATCATCTACAGACCTGTTGGCTCTGTAGGCGAACTGCAGGACTGTGGTTGATTAGTGGTGTGACGGGGGATGGTGTCAGGTCTGTCCCATTGTTTTTCAAAGCGACAATAAAACTGGTTCAAGTTGTTGGCAAGGTGTGAGTCGGGAGTGGGGGGAGTGGGGGGATTTAGGTTTGTAGCTGGTGATCTGTCTGAATCCCCTCCAGACAGAAGCAAAGTCATTTCTTAAGAACTGGTGTTGTAGTCTCTCTGCATACAGCTGTTTAGCATCTCGCACCACCTTGCTAAACCTGTACTTTGACTCCTTAAACCTGGCCCGGTCTCCACTCCTAAACGCCTCTTCCTTTTCCAACCTCAGCTGTCTGAGTTTAGCTGTGAACCAGGGTTTGTCATTGTTATAATTCACCCTGGTGCGTGTTGGAATGCAGATACCCTCACAGAAGCTGATGTAGGACATCACAGCCTCTGTATACTCATCCAGATTCTTGGTAGCAGTCCTGAAAACATCCCAGTCAGTGCAGTCAAACACGCCTGAAGATCCTCTACAGCTTCACTGGTCCATTTCTTTGATGTCCTCACTACAGGTTTACAGAGTTTTAATTTCTGTCTGTAAGCAGGAATCAGGTGGACCATGACATGATCAGAGGGTCCCAGTGGAGCGTGTGTAACAGCATGATATGCACTGCTAACTGTGGTGTAACAGTGATCCAAAGTGTTCCCCTCTCTGGTTGGACACTTAATAAACTGTCTGTATTTAGGGAGTTCTTGGCAGAGGTTTCCTTTGTTAAAGTCACCAAGAACAATAACAAGGGAGTCCAGGTGTGTCTGCTCCACACACAGTATCTGGTCGGCCAGCATGCGTGTACTGATGAAAGTGACTCCAAATGAATGATTATGTTGCTCTGTGTCTGCTGGATGTATGGTCAATGGGAAACTGTTTGTATAAAGCATAATGTTCAATTTATTTTACAGTTTGTTGTATGGCATTATATTGTTTAAATGTTTCTTATTTTTGATAATGCTCTACAACCACATCACAAATTGTAGCCTCAGCAATAAACTTTTTAATCGCCTCTCAGGTAGAATCCCAACCTGTGAACACTGTAAGCTTCTTAAAGTTGGTATTTATCGTATGGCTGTTGCATTATATGTTTCAGGTGTTCATGTTCTTCTGTCCACCTCCCTGTGTCATTCAGTGTTAATGGCCTCCCTCTGTGAAAGACTGTTGAAAGAAATTATTCATTGGTTTAACTCTAGTATACCTACAGATATGATTTTATTGTTCCAGAAGGCTAGCATGGTAGCAATCATTTGTGCAACCAATCTCTATCATCACAACAATATGATTGAAATATGAAATTATAAATTATGTTATAACAATTGCTTTTCAGACTGTTCAAAAGGAAACTGACTTAATTTTAAGGACCACATTAAAAAATGATCGGGAAACATATGCACATACACATGGCCTGATTGCAGATCATGGTGGAATGTTGCCATCAGTCTATCTCAAACACAAACAACTGATCTCAGTAGAGAAAGGCCTTAGAGAGAGACAGAGAGAGAAGCATTGCTTATATAAGACATAGTAAGCAAATCATCCACCCATCCAAGCAGAAGTCTACAGGGAATGTCAGTGGCCTACGGTAACCATGGACCAAACCATTACCCACAAACCCTAACAGTGAACACCAGGAGCAACTGGTCCCAGTTTGTGTGGCTTGGGGAGGGACTGCATGCCTGTACACATAAGCAAAAACACCACATTCTCCATCCTAAAGGCAAAAATGAATACCTATGTACAGAGGGGCGAATTTACAAAGAATGCATTGAGGCTGCTGACAGCACCATGAATTGCGCATCAGTTGCAACAGATATCTGCCCCTCAACATCTGATTCACAAAATATATTGCGCTAATGAAAGTACAGTGCCCATAAAGCTTTGCAGCAGAGTGCAATGCGCAATTGTTTTGCATCTGTTAAATGTTTAACTACAGTTTTCTGTGGTCCCAGAAATGTTTGTTCTTAAAGTGGACTACTTATATCATAAAGTGTTTGATTTGAAAGAGAACATTTTCTAATTCTCATTATAAGTATTCTAATTATCTATTAACTCTCCCCTCCTCTTTCATTCATTTCTATGTACAGGGTGTCTCTAGTTTTTCTATGGCTCACTCTGCATGCAGTGTTTTGTTATTTGGGTTGCTTTAGCTCTCCTTCATGCTTCTGAGTGCATGGAGAGCTTTTCTCTCTACTCTGCTCTCTGCTGGACTGTTACAGTGTGTAACCGTTGTCTCCGCTTCTCACAGCAGTAGGTTTTATGTTGTTTCCCAGTTTTCATTCTTGCGGTGAATATAAGGTATTGTACTGTGTGTGCCATCTGTGCGAATATGATGTACTGTGATGTGCTTCGCTTGGCTACAATCACTACTGCCATGATCACTAGAAATCCTGGGTGTCACAGCCCTTTATAAATGTGCTATAGTCACCAACTTTCTAAAGATTGTGACAATTTCACTGCGTGTGGCTATTGTCACTGGTGTTTGTGAAATGGACTTTTTTTGCAAAGAGGCTCATTTGCATGAAAAGGGGTCAATTTGCACCAGATGTATGCGTATTACCTAATTTAAACTATTTCAAAAAGCACCGGAGCAACAAGACCCTATTTTCTTGGCATTTGACCCTTTGCGGGTTCTTTGAAAATTACACAGTGTCTTTTTGTCTTATCTGTGCAGGTTTAGTAGCTGCAAAAGCTGTGCAATCCTTCTGTTAAAACTTGCCCTTTGAAATGTAATTGATAAGCCGCTGTGCTTTGTTCAACTTAACTGATAGTACTCATCATTTAGAAATGCTGGCTCATAGCACAGTTGACTAAAGATACAAAACTGTTACAGATCAAACATGCATAAGTTAAATACAATACTACTACAAAATATTGTACAGTTTAAACATGCCAAAATGAAATGATAAAATTTTAAGAAGCCATTTTACACTGCATCACCTCACTGATATGCTGCTCAGCAGTTGTCATGTGAAAGTGATATTTTGCCTTTGTGAAATGTAAATTAACTACATCCAAAATTAAACAGAAACAGTGCATTTAGTAGTTTTTTTTGTAATAGTTTTCAAGCTTATGAAAAGCACTGCACAGCCTAAAATGGACTGTAAAGTCACCTCACCTTGTGATAAACATGCATTAGCTGATTTTCCACTTTATTCTTGCCTCCCTCTCTTTCCACCCTGCCTCATCTCCTCTCAGAGACAGACTATGTTTTCATAAGAGGCATAACTGTTGTCACTTTAATGTCTTGAATGCCTTTTTTGTTGGTGATATTTGTTTCCTGATCTGAGAGAGTCACTTTTCCCAGTGTGTGATACATTTGATGAAGTACTTTTTTTATTCTTGTTTACTTGATCACAAAAACATTATTTTAGCCATCATCCAAATTTTCCCAAGATTTGTATTCAGCTGCATTATGGAAAAACAAGCACAAGCAAACCATATACAGCAGTAATCTGGTAACAGAGGCTATATCCATTTACATATATGAAACATACTGCACATGGCCTAGACACATTTAAGCATGCTTCCAAATTCATGCTAATTACCACACTCTCTACACCTACTGTGGCTTTTTTTCATTAATGCTGTTTTTGTCATGCTTCTTTTCTTTTTTATACATTTTACCATCATAAGAGTGAGCTGCTTTGTAGAAGTCATCTGGGTTTTTGTTATCTTAAGTATGAATTCAAGCTTGTAACAAACATGATGGTCACGTGGGCATTGAAAAAAAGAGATGTAACAAATGTATAACAAGCTCCAACAAATTGGGCCAGAGCATGTGTCTATGTATATAACCATGGAAACTGTATGTGTGCACTGCACTGTGCAGTACTGGAACCATCTGCAGATGGAAGAGAAAGATACACTGCATGGCAGTAGATAAAAGAGACTGGCTGACAAGGTGGGAGTTAAGGTGGGCCAAATGCTGTGCTGAATAAATGGAGTCTGGACTTAAATACTGAGACAGCGTCTGGTTCCTTAACATTGATGAGAAGCTTGTCCAGCTATTGTCAGAGGTTTTCGTTCCCAAGCTGATTTTTCTCTCGAATGCAGGCATGAGTAATCCCGCAATTCCATAATCGATATGTGTATTTGCAGAAAGTCAGTTAAGAGAGAGTAAGAGAGACTGGATTATGTTTGTGTTTTCTGGTTTGTGTAGATATTAGGGCTGCATCTTTGTGGATGGCTGATTTGTGTGTGCATGTATGTGTGTGTGTGTGTGTGTGTTCATGTGGAGTTAAGGAGGCCTTTGTATTGAAGCAGTTGGTTCTCTGGGATTCTGTTTTTCTCAAATTGCTAAAGAAAAAGATAAAATAAGATGGAAATAAACTTTTTTGGATAAACCCTCGGTGCAATCTGCAAACTATCAACTGCCAACTTTTAATGTGATGTATCACGTAGTGCATGTAACTGAATATAACAGAACAAAACAAAACTTTTAGGTTTTAAAAAAATAATTTTTATCATGTTTCAAATGATTTATTAGTCAGGTATTAGACCAAAACCAGCTGAGGAAAGGAGAAGAGATGCCAACAAGCCAAAGGATACAGAGACCAACAGCATCAAAGGCTACACTTGAGTCAAAGAAAACGAGGAATAATGCAGAGCCCTGGTCAAAATAGCAGGTCATTTGTTACTTTCATTAGAGCTGTCTCAGTGCTGCTGTACACTGCAGTCTAAGGCAGATTCATGGAGGTGATAGATATAGAGAAAGCAAGTGGGCCCAAGACTGCAAATTGGCCCGTCATTTTCCAGACTTCAGAGCTTTTTTAATAGTGGCTGGAAAAACTTTGTCATTTCAGGAACAAATAATACAGAGAAAGGAGAACTGTTTAGAATATTAAGTAAGAGTTTTTAGCCAGTGTGGAAACTTTTCCTTCTGATAAGTTTCTGGGAACTGTTTCTATAAATTCCTGGTATCATTTTCATACCATGAAACGCTGGTTTCTGCTGTCCTTCTCTGGTAACTTTTACATTGGACTTTCAACTGCTCATACTATTCTATCGCTCTTTCTTGACCCTGGAACTTTCCCGGAGTTATTAGTTGTTGGAGGAGCAGCAGCTCTGTTTGGAATCCTCCGGAAACGTCTCGGGGGAAAATGTGCAGGCGCGCTGGTTAAGCTGAGACAGCGGGGATTTCGCACTGCGCTCCCTTCAATCCACGTGGCAAATGTCCGCTCTCTGGCCAACAAAATGGACGAACTGCTTCTCCTCAACAGAACTAACTCAGACTTGTTTCACCGAATCCTGGGTCACCAAGCGCATCCCGGACAGCGCCTATCGGGAATTAATCTCATCTGCGCAGATGGTGAAAGGGAGCTCACGGGAAAAGAGCTGGAGCTTGCCCACTGCCCGTGTCACCACCTCCAAGAGCTCGTCATAGCTGGGCGCTGACTGATGACGTTGATCCGGCTCCCGGAAGTCTTCCTCCTCCATAATGCTGAGCACATCCAGCTCCTCAGAACCGGACAGCTGCAGCCTCTACGGGCTCCCACCTCGAGCGGGAGAAGCCGAGAAGCGGGCTCCTGAACAGTGTCGGGGCCAGCAGACGAGGAATGGGAAAAAGCCACTGCAGTCCCGATGCCCTGAGAGATGTCGTGCTGGGAGCCCCATGACCGAAGCCACCGCGGCACCTCAGCGACCGCCGGGCCCGAGCCACGTGGAGAGCGCATCCGGCCGGCTTCGGAAAAGAGAGCCGCACGGGACCTCAGCACCCTCAGGGGCAGGGCCTCGCAATGGCAGCTGCCTGGGCATGCGGCATCCCCAGACAAGACACACAAAGGGCATGAGTGTCTCCAGCCGTGATGTAGCGCGGGCATGGGAAAACACACTGCCTGAACTGCTCACCAGCCATCTCCTCTGCCAGACTTCCTTCCAGGTAAGAAAACTTCCTCTCGTGGTTGTACTTCTTCGTAGTCTCAAACATGCCAGAGTGCCTGCTGAATAGAAAAAAGCTAATGTGTCCGGTGTGCCGGCGTGCTTATATACGCCTCCAGTTACGCCGTCACATGCTACCATTCTAGCAACGCCAATAGGATTGGAGTAGTTTCATAGTGTCGTCAACGACGCAGTTCGAGTTCCCTCGAAGGGGAACTGACACTGTGACATCTTACATCAGTTTTTGTGAGGACATGTGTGTGCCGACTAAAACCTTACGCACATACAACAACCAAAAACCCTGGTTCACAGTGAAACTCAGGCAGCTTCGTCAGACCAAAGAGGAGACCTTCAGAAGTGGGGACAGAGTCTTGTACAACCAGGCCAGGAACATGCTGACTAAAGAGAGCTGCAAAGAGGTGCTATGTGGAAAAGCTAAATAACAGCTTTGCAGCTAACAACCCTGCGTCAGTGTGGAGTGGCCTGCGGACACTCAAAAACTACAAGAGACCATCCCCCAACACTGCTGGTACTCAACAACTGTCAGACGAGCTGAATGGTTTCTACTGTAGCTTTGAAAAGCCCAGAGTCACACCTCTCCCCCACTCCAACACCATCTTCAAACAGTCACCTTCCCCCTCTGACCTCTCACCTGCACTCAAGATCTGGTAAGAGGACGTGAGCCACCTCTTCCAAAGGCAGAAGTTCAGAAAGGCTCCTGGACCTGACGGTGTCTCACCATCTTGCCTGAAAATCTGTGCGGACCAGCTGGCCCCCATCTTCACTCAGATCTTCAACAGATCACTGGAGCTGTGTGAAGTTCCCCCCAGCTTCAAACGCTCCACGGTCATACCGGTCCCAGAAAAACCCTCCATCTCTGGACTGAATGACTACAGACCCGTCGCCCTGACATCTGTAGTCATGAAGTCCTTTGAAAGACTGGTGTTGGCCCACCTGAAGGACATTACAGGCCCCCTGCTGGACCCCCTGCAGTTTGCCTACAGGGCTAACAGGTCTGTGGATGATGCTGTCAACTTGGGTCTGCATTACATCCTGCAACACCTCGACTCTCCAAGGACATGCAAGGATCCTGTTCGTGGACTTCAGCTGGGCGTTTAACACCATCATTCTGGACATCCTCAGCACCAAACTCACCCAGCTCACTGTGCCAGCCTCCACCTGTCAGTGGATCACAGACTTCCTGACGCTCAAAACTGTGGAGATGACCGTGGACTTCAGGAGGAGCCCCCCCACTCTGCCCCCCATCACCATACTCAGCCCTGTGTCTGCTGTGGAATCCTTCAGGTTTCTGGGTTCCACTATATCCCAGGACCTGAAGTGGGAGCCCAACACTGACACCATCATCAAGAAGGCCCAGCAGAGGATGTAGTTCCTGTGTCAGCTCAGGAAGCTCAACCTGCCTAAGGACCTGCTGATCCAGTTCTACACAGCCATCATCCAGTCTGTTCTCTGCACCTCCATCACTGTCTGGTTTGGATCTGCCACCAAAAAGGACAAGAGCAGACTACAACGGACAGTCAGGACTGCAGAAAAAATAATCGTCCTCCATTCAGGACTTATATATTTCCAGAGTCAGGAAACGGGCAGGAAACATCACTGCAGACCCATCTCACCCCGGACACAACCTGTTCCAGCTCCTCCCCTCTGGTAGGCGCTACAGAGCACTGTACGCCAAAACTAGAACACAGAAGCAGTTTCTTCCCACAAGCCATCACTCTGATGAACAGCTTATTTCTGACTCACAGTGTCAGGAACAATTCCTGTGCAATAACCCAGTAACTCTGTCTCTAATCAGCCACCTGTTTACTGGTTACCACTTATTATTTATTTATTCACCATTCTCTATTTCAGTGCTGTTCATACTATGTCATTGTATATACTGTATACCAATACACCTACCTCAGGTCATAAGGTCATAGGTCTTATTTATTTTTTTCAGCATCCTTTGCACTATGCTCCATCACACTGTGTACATGTGTGCATGTATGTGTATGTGAACCTGTATATTATATCCACCTTCATGTACATAATGAGAATAATAATAATAATATAATAATAATAATAATAATATTTAATTTGCATCCTTTGCACTCTGATCACTGAGCTATTTGTCAATATGTCTATATTGTTTTGTTCATAGTGTGTATATTAGTGTTGTCTATACTGTAGTTTGTGTCTGATTTTATTTTATTATTGTGTTATGGTATTTTTTTATGAGTAAGCACATCATGAGAAATGTACAATCCTGAGTCAAATTCCATGTATGTGTATGTGTACACGTACCTGGCAATAACGCTGATTCTGATTTTGATTCTGATATGTTAATGTAAAATCAAATACAATTACTGTAGGCTGGTAGTGGCTAAATCACACACATGCAGCATCCTCAAATAATTTAACTTTTCACATTGACACAGTATGTATTTTCAGGTATGTACTGTACAAAGACTGCGAGAGAGAAAACCTTAGCCCTTTGAAAATCAATTTTAGCACAGTATAGTTACAGTACTATAGCAATGACAACAGCTTAAATGATAGTGGCATACAAAGAGTATTGCAGCAAAGTACAAGACGCATGTACAAGACCCCTCTAGCCTTCCCAGGCTTTCCTCCTGCTCGACTCCGAAGCATCAGTCAACCTGGGCTGAAGTGGTGGTCCGTGGCTGCAAGAGAGGCTCAGATGGGGCTGCCTCTCCTTCGCACATCGGCCTCTCCAACCGCTATGCAGCCCTGTCTGACGACACTCCGGTCCATCCAGCGGCTTCCAGTCTCGCTGATACGGATCTCTTTCGGCGGACAGTGCCTGCCGACACTGTTGCATCTCCTTCACCGGCTACATCTCCCGCGCTGGGACGCCGGTCTGCCGCTGGGCCTGACGGCGGGCGTCATCCCGGTCAAAAACCTCCGCTTCCCGACGTAAGATCCTGAAGGAGGCTGTGCTCAGACGCTCCGGAGGCCGTCTCTACCCTGCACCGTCGGGTAGCCCTTCTCTCAGGTCTGTTACTGCTACTCCAACACAACCCTTGGCAGCTCACACACTCCATCCTCAGTCCGCACGCAGTGTTGAAGCAGATTCTGCTCAGTCCTGCTCTGGAACCCCACAACCGGCATCTCCTCGTCCCCTTTTCTCCCCAACCACACTAATAATTGGTGACTCCATAACCAGAAACCTCCGTTTCTTTAACGCTACCACTCACTGCTTTCCCGGTGCCACCACAGCTGACATTTTAAAAAAACTCCAGGACCTAATGCCATCGCTCCCGTCCTCCATCACAGGAGTGATAGTCCATGTTGGAACAAATGACACAGCTCTTCAGCAGTCTGACAAAATCAGATTTTGACCGTCTTTTTAACTTTTTAAAGCAGTGTGGAAAGTCCGTTTTTATCTCTGGTCCCATTCCCACAGTTGGTCGCGGTGCTGGCCGCTTCAGTAGACTCCTTGGCCTCCACGACTGGCTCTAGTCCACCTGCAGGGCTCACCGTGTGTGTTATGTGGATAATTTTAATATTTTCTGGCAAAGAATGTCTCTTTTTAAGACAGACGGACTTCACCCAAACAAACGGGGCTCATAAATGTTAGCTGCTCACATACAGCATGTGGTGCGGTCCACACATGACTTACGTGAATGACTAATCATTCATGCAGCACACCTGGACACACCACCGGTCACCTGCCGGTCACCGATCTCTGCCTCTGGTTTTAAATTATGACAGAATTGTTCTTTGTGGCGATTTTAATATTCATGTTGATGACCCCACCAATGTTAATGTAACTGACTTTTTAAATATGGCCACTTCTTTTAACTTCAAACAACATGTCAAAGGGCAAACCCATAACCGTGGTCATACACTGGACCTGGTTTTTACCCTGGGTGTCAGCATTTCCTCTGTGGAATTAGTGGACATGACCATATCTGACCACAGATGTATTGTTTTTAGCTGCGATTCGCCTGTTACTCATGCCGCCTCACCAAGCTCCGTGTGTTCTCGCATCTTTAATGAACAAAGTGTTTCAAAGTTTTGCGCATTCTTTCAGAGCCAAAGCCAAAACCTGTCTGATTCCAACACCAACAATCTGGTCGATCACTTCAATCATATCTGCTTGTCGTCCCTAAATATTACTGCTCCTCTAAAAGTTAGGCCTACGTCTAAAGCTAGTAAGCAACCCTGGATAAATGACAGCATTCACAGCCTCAAAAGGGAATGCAGGAAAACAGAGCGCAGATTGAAAAAATCCAGTCTCCAAGTCCATTACCTCAGTCTGAATGATTTATTAATTAACTACAATAACATGGTTAAGGATGCGAGAACACACTATTTTTCTGAACTCCACTACACTCCACTATTACTACACATAAACACAATCCCAGGTTTCTGTTTAAGACTGTGGATCAGCTGGTAAACCCAACCCCTCCTTGTGCCTCAGCTGGAAGTAATGATGACTGTGAATTGTTTTTATCTTATTTTACCAATAAGGTGGTGTCAATCAGAGCCTCTATTACCCCCGCGGCCTCTTACTCAGAGGTTCCTCACCAGCAACAAGAGAGTTTTAACCAGTTTTATCCCATCGACTTGTCTGAGCTTTTAAAAACAGTATCACAAATGAGAGTGTCCTCCAGCCCACTTGATTTAATACCTACAAAGTTTTTACTGAAAGTAATAGATTCTGTTGGGCCCCATTTGATCTCTGTTTTCAACAGCTCCCTATCTACTGGTTGTGTCCCTGATTATTTTAAAACGGCTTGCGTGAACCCACTTTTAAAGA
>NC_060163.1:14485350-14490097 GCF_021292245.1 Micropterus dolomieu
GACTCTCTGGGTCTGTGCAGAGTCAACGGCGGGCTACGAGGAGACTCTCTGGGTCTGTGCAGAGTCAACGGCGGGCTACGAAGGGACTCTCTGGGTCTGTGCAGAGTCAACGGCGGGCTACGAGGAGACTCTCTGGGTCTGTGCAGAGTCAACGGCGGGCTACGAGGAGACTCTCTGGGTCTGTGCAGAGTCAACGGCGGGCTACGAGGGGACTCTGTGGGTCTGTGCAGACTCAATTGCGGGCTACGAGGGGACTCTCTGGGTCTGTGCAGAGTCAACGGCGGGCTACGAGGAAAAGGCCCTGGAAAATCAAAACATACATGATTTAACTCATTTATTTCTAACTGAAACATTTCCCCAGAATAATTCTGGTGTAAATTCTGCTGTGGACAAAATCAATTCAATATTTCATCATTTGGCTTCATTGTCTAATTTGAAAGCCTCCAAACCAAAACCTCAACAAATGAACAATAACAAATGGTTTGACACTGAATGCAAAGACCTAAGGAAAACTTAGGAAATTTTCAAATGAAAAGCATAGGGACCCAGATAACCACAACATACGCTGTCAATATGAGGCCACTCTGAATCAATACAAGTACACCCTAAAAACTAAGAAAGAACAACATAGCAAGAACCAGCTCTGTGAAACTGAGGAATCCTTAGAGTCCAACCAGTTCTGGGAGAAATGGAACAACCTAAACAAAACCCAGCAGGATGAATTGGCAATCCAAGATGGAAATACTTGGATTAATCACTTTACTGAATTATACAGTAATATTACAAAAAATGATGATCGGTACAAGATATTCACGAAATGGACTGGAGGCGGTGATAAAAAACAACCAAAACCCTCTAGATTACCCTGTAACAGAACAAACATTAACAGAAGTCATGCAGTCCCTGAAAGGAAAGAAGGCTTGTGGCATTGATGGAATCCTCAACGAAATGATCAAATACTCAGACCATAAAATCAGATTGGCTATACTAAAACTATTCAATACTATTCTAGCAACTGGAACTTTTCCAGACATCTGGAACAAAGGTTTAATAACCCCAATTCATAAATCCGGAGATAAATATGACCCAAATAATTACAGAGGAATATGTGTATCCAGTAACCTGGGAAAAATATTCTGCAACATCATTAATAGGCAACTTGTCAACTTTGTTGACCACCACAAGATTCTGCATAAATGCCAAATTATTATTTTTTTGCCAAATTGCCACACAACGGACCATATATTTACCCTCCAGACTCTAATTGATCAAGAATTAAACATTAAGAAAAGAAAGGTATATGCCTGTTTTGTTGACTTCCAAAAAGCCTTTGATTCCATCTGGCACGAGGGCCTCTTCTATAGGCTACTTGAAAGTGGCACTGGAGGAAAAACATATGATTTGATTAAGAACATGTACACAAAAAGTGAATGTGCCATAAAGATTGGAAACAAACAAACAGCGTTCTTCTCCCAGGGCCGGGGAGTGCAATCTCTTATTTATTATTATTATTATTTTTTTTTTTTAATTAATACATTTTTTTAATTTTTTTGTCTATAAATATACACACACACATTCCTCTCCAGGAACCATCCCCTTATCGTGGTGGAGAGGTTTGCGTGCCCCGGTGAGCCTGGTGGCTGTGTTGTCTGGAGTCTAGTGCTCCGGGTAGGGTCTTCCAAGGCAAAGTGGTTCCGGGTGAAGTAGTTGCGGGTGAACTGGGAACGTCTAGAGGAGGCCCCTGTCTGTGAGATCTTCGAATCAAACCTCCAGCGGAGCTCTTCTGGCTTCCCTGTGGAGGTTGGGGACATTGGGGACACAAAGCCTCTATTGCTGAAGCCGCAGTGGGAGGCTGTGGTCTCAAGGTCTTAGGTGCCTCAAGGGGCGGTAACCCTCGAACACCGTGGTGGACACCGGTGGTCAGGGAAGCCGTCCGACTGAAGAAGGAGGCCTTCCGGGATTTGTTGTCTCGGAGGATTCCGGAGGTGGTTGCAAGGTACCGACGGGCCCGAAGGGCTGCAGCCTCTGCTGTGGCAGATGCAAAGCAGCGGGTGTGGGAGAAGTTCGAAGACATGGAGAAGGACTTTCAGTCGGCACCAAAGTGCTTCTGGAGAACTGTCCGTGATCTAAGGAGAGGGAAGCGGGGAACCATCCAAGCTGTGTACAGTAAGGATTGGACCCTGTTGACCTCAACTGGGGAGGTAATTGGGCAGTGGAAGGAACACTTTGAGGAACTCCTAAATCCGACTGACTCTCTAGTAGTGGCATAGCTGGAGGCTGATGGGGGGTTCTCGTCAATTTCCCTGGTGGAAGTCACTGAGGTAGTCAAACAACTCCACAGTGGCAAAGCCCCAGGGATTGATGATATCTGCCCAGAAATGCTAAAAGCTTTGGGTGTGGAGGGGCTGTCTTGTATGACATGTCTCTTTAACATTGCATGGAAGTCGCGTACAGTGCCCAAGGAGTGGCAGACTGGGGTGGTGGTTCCCCTGTCCAAAAAGGGGGACCAGAGAGTGTCTGCCAATTACAGGGGTATCACACTTCCAAGCCTCCCCGGTAAAGTCTACCACAAGGTGCTGGAACGGAGGGTTCGGCCGATAGTCAAACCTCAGATCGAAGAGGAACAATGCGGTTTTTGTCCCGGTTGTGAAACAACTGACCAGCTCTTTACTCTCACAAGGATCCTGGAGTGGGCTTGGGAGTATGCCCATCTAGTCTACATGTGCTTTATAGATCTGGAGAAGGCGTATGACCGGGTCCCCCGGGAGATACTGTGGGAGGTGCTGCGGGAGTATGGGGTTAAGGGGGCCCTTCTCAGGGCTATCCAATCCCTGTACATCCAAAGCGAGAGCTGTGTCCGAGTGCTCGGCAGTAAGTCGGACTCTTTGCAGGAGAGGGTTGGCCTTAACCAGGGCTGCGCTTTGTCACCTATCATGTTTGTGATATTCACGCACAGGATATCGAGGCGTAGTCGCGGCGAGGAGGGGCTGTGTTTCGGTGGGCTTGGGATCTCATCACTGCTTTTTGCGGATGATGCAGTCCTGATGGCATCATCGGTCCGTGACCTTCAGCTCTCACTGGATCGTTTTGCGTGTGAAGCGGTTGGGTTGAGGATTAGCTCCTCTAAATCTGTGGCCATGGTTCTCAGCAGGAAACCAGTGGAGTGCCAACTCCAGGTAGGGAATGAGTCCTTACCCCAAGTGAAGGAGTTCAAGTACTTCGGGATCTTGTTCACGAGTGAGGGGAGATTGGAGCAGGAGATTTGCAGGAGAATCGGAAGGAAAATGAGCAGCGGGGGCGGTATTGCACCCGGACCATTGTGACGAAAAGAGAGCTGAGCCGTAAGGCAAAGTTCTCGATCTACCGATCAGTTTTTGTTCCTACCCTCACCTATGGTCATGAAGGCTGGGTCATCACCAAAAGAACAAGATCGCGGGTACAAGTGGCCGAAATGGGTTTCCTCAGGCGGGTGGCTGATGTTTTATTTATTTATTTTATTTTTTTAACACACACACACACACACACCTGTGAGCGCATACTATTTTATTTCTTTATTTTATTTTAATTTTTAATATATGTAAATTTTTGTAACACATCCGCGTTTTAATTACTTGTTTAATGAAATGTATGGGGTTGATTGTTTGTAGTTTGTATGATGCTTTGGCAATATTGTTGTTACACATTCATGCCAATAAAGCTAATTTGAATTGAATTGAGAGGGAGAGAGAGGGAGGGAGAGTAACCAAGTAATCGCGTAGTGAAGTTTGCAGATGACACGGCTGTGGTTGGACTGATCTCCAACAAAGACGAGTCAGCGTACAGGCAGGGGGTGGATGAACTCATGGTCTGGTGAAGGTGGTGGTGATGGCGCCGTGGATAAGACACATGCCTTTCGTGTGAGAGATACCATACCCATACAATATACATACAAATATTAATCATTAAAATCCTTCACAAGTTCAAAACATTTGCTCTAATTTAATGATTTTTTCTGTTTTCATCTGGTATTCGGTTCAATAACATATAAAGCTTCTAAAAATGTATTTTTCAAAAGTCTTTTCAAAATGGATAGAAGTCACATTTTTGAAATTTGAACACTGTTGAACAACATTTCAAAGTGTTTAAATACATCTTTTAAATGTTTTTTAACTTCACAGCCCAAAAAATGTACTTGTAAAATTTGGTTTATTTGAAAGTTTTAAAACACAACATCATGCCACAGTATTTTATTTTGAATTTAATATGCTTAAAACACAATTTAAAATCTTTTCTTAATCTGTTTATTTGCACGGACGGCTGCACCACCTGACATTTTGGGAGTTTTAGATGCCAGAACCTAAAATAATACACATCATTATAATGTAGTGAAAATGTATTCACACAAAATGGGTTTTGTAGAATAAAGTGATGTCGTGAATTGATTAAAATTACTTTAACAGAAAATAATTCACTTGGACACTAAAATATGCATGTCATGTCATTGACCCATTTTTCACCATTTCCTGTTTTTATATTGACAAATAACAGCTGAATTATTACACCGACATTCATTTATCAAAATAAATCCACTCATCTCAGTTTCTGCAGCAACAACAAACAAAGAAAAAATATTTTTTCGGCTTCACACAAATAATTGTGCCAACATTTCAGCTTTAGTTTCTCATCCTGTGATTTGAAATCATCTTATATATTATCCCATTGTGTCATTCCACGTTCATGCTTCAGTTTATGAGCTTTGAATCTAATA
>NC_060163.1:14490197-14494982 GCF_021292245.1 Micropterus dolomieu
CATATATTTATAACACAATATAATGCGTCCATAAGACATTATAACAGTTGTTATAATCACTTACAAACATGCATTAGGCGCTATAGCAAAGTTCATAATGTATTATGAACTTTTGATTTCATGTTTTATAACTAATAGTAATACCAGTTTATATCAATGTGCAGCAAGAATCTCCGACCATGTTCCATAACACATTATAACCAACTCTGCCTCGTTATAAATACACTTTAGTCACCATTTAGAATTAGTTATATAAAATGGAATAATAGCTTATAGTAATGTTTAATGTTATATAGTATGTCTTTGTTTGCTTTAAGTAAAGTGATAAAATATCTATCCCTGTATAATATATTACAGATGGACATAATACCATATGAACTAATTATAAGACCTTATAACACGTCATTGTTTGCTTTAAGTAAAGTGATACACATTTTGGGAAGGAAAACAACTTTTATTTTTCACTTTATGAACAATCTGTATGAATTTTGAACGTTTTGCAGTTTAGCACAAAAAACACAACATAATTACATCAAGAAAACACATTGTCAGGGTGGTGAAAGATCGCTCAAGAGACCTGTTGCGGACCAACATCATGTAAGAAGTGGCTCAGATGTTGCCACAGATGAATGGCGAGCCTATGGACAAGCCCTAACAGATGCTGTGGACAATTAAAGACAACCACTTCACAAAACGTAGCCTCTTAAAAGACATTTAAAAGTAATTTAAACATATTTATAAAAGTATCATATATACATATATAAAAGTATTTTAAACGTATTTTAAACATTACTATAAGCTATTATTCCATTTTATATAACTAATTTTAAATTGTGACTAAAAAGTGTATTTATAACGAGGCAGAGTCGGTGGTTATAATGTGTTATGGAACATGGTCAGGGATTCTTGCCGCACATTGATATAAACTAGCATTACTATTAGTTATAAAACATTAAATCAAAAGTTCATAATACATTATGAACTTTGCTATAGCGCCTAATGCATGTTTGTAAGTGATTATAACAACTGTTATAATGTCTTATGGACGCATTATATTGTGTTATAAATATATGCATAAGTCATTATAGTGATAGTGATAGTGACCTTCATAGAAAGTGTTACCAAAAATTGTTTTGGTGAATTTGGCAGGGCACTGTAGTAATGGCTTGGCTTCAAAATCCTTAACAGAGAATGATGTAATTTCAAGTGTAGTTATCTACAGAGTGATACTTCTATATGTGCTTGGGCCATCATGTGTTGAGCCCCAATTAGCACCTTTAGCAAGACCTTTGAATTCTTGTACATGTATTGTACTCAACATATAAGAAGCTACAGCAATGATGTGGAAGTAGGTCTTTAACTCACATTTGCATGTTTATTTTGGGAGCCTTATTAGCATTGGCAGACATGAACATCCGGCAGAGGAGGGGGAGAAAGGAGGAGGAGAGTGAAGGAAATGTTTCATAACAAAATAAACTGATTCCCAACTGTGTTCTCATCCAATGATTCAAGTGTTTAAAGATTGTTCTGACATCTTTACTTGTCTATTGTTGGAGAACATCCAACCATCTATTATGCTCTTTGCACTGTGGCCTGGAGGATAAGATGACGTCAAAGGAGGCAGCAAGTTAAACCTTTACTTTTCTGTGCTTTACAGCAGACTGAAGAGATCAGCAGTTATTTTCATGAAGAGGCTGATCCAGCATTGCTTAGGGGGGAGGGGTGATTGATCAACAGCAGTTTCTCTAGCACCATAAACCTGGGTGTAATAATCTGCCTTATATGTATTCCCCTTTTAGTTGTATCTAGAAATGTGGATGGAAAATATCTGGGTTTATCATTACGCACAGTATCTCTGACAGGAAGAAAAACAGAGGATAACACTGTGTGCAGCGTGGTATGAATATAGTAATGGCCTAGCAGTTCTCCACTGCTACTGTATTTACAGTCTTCAGCTCATTGTTTGGGTTTGTCAGTCCATATGGTTGGATCCCCAAAAAATAAAACTGAGGGCTGCCATATTTCAGCAAAGAACCTTACACAAGCTGACTGTACGCTACCCGCTCAGCATGAAATAGCAAAGAACTGAAATAAAGAAATAGCTGGTGAGGAGAGTCCAACATTTAGCAAGTCAGAAAGAGACAGATTGTTTTCTCAGGAGTTGGTGGACCAAACCATGGACTTGAATTTCGACAGGTAGACAGAAATAATGGGATCATCACAAATAGCAGTTAATAAATACTTTATGAGGGCAAAATGCATCTTCCATATCTTTAGAATGTATTTTTAACTTAAAATTTTTTTTTGTGGCAATAAAGAATCAGTTTTAAAGATTTTATGTTCTGCTTCAGCTTTATTGTGGCTCCATTGCTGTGAGTTTGTTTTGGGGACTTTCTTCCCCCTAGTGGTTAGAAATCCTGTAACATCACTTTAATGTAGACTGCAGGCTTAATTAGTTGTTTTCACATTACTCGTGGCAAGTTACCTTCGAAATAATGCAATTTTGTGATTACTGTCCTGTAAAAGCACTTCATCAATATCACTAGCACACCTGGAGTTCCACCTAGCAGCGATGACATTAAACTGCATCAACATGGCAGTGATTTTTGAGTAAAATTATTATATTTTTCTGACTTACTGCCTGGACTCTCAGGCAAACGAAACAACCTTTCAACAAAAGTATTCACAAACCTGTAATCATTCTTTCACACAACAGGCATTCAACTCAAGACAAATTGGCAGATAGTACCTATGGGTTATGCGCTCCAGTCTTTCCTGAGTTCTATATGCAGTCATTCAGCTGTCACTAATTATAGTCCACAGTCTTCGGGGTTTCTTGATGCTGCTGTCGCACAAGAGGGACATTCCAAATTGTCTACCGTAATGTGACATGAAACACACACTGACTCTTCTTCCCATCATTGAATTTTTACCAGAACCATTCATTGAAATTATATATAATTATACAGTGGAAACTGCTTATAGGGATCACGGTTCTACAGTGATCAACCACTTATTTGGATCAAAAAGCTTGGGACAGAATCATTCCTATACAAATGCTGTATGTATATAATATTTGTAAACATCATAATATTTTTTTAGGCTATAGCCTAATAATAATTTGAACTAGATATATATTATTTACATTACTGTATGCATTTGCATTCTACAGTAGTATAATTATAACTCCAATAATAATTTAATTTCTGCAGTAATTTGAAAAGTGGTTGAAACAGCTGCTATGTATTTGGTAACAGTCAATAAAATTCAGTAAATAGCAAAGCAGTTTTCATTCCTTAATATTGATGCTATAAATGTCAATTAGATGATAATCTCCATGAGAAAAAGAAAAAACAAATCTGTTATAACAACCATTCCCTCATAGTGATCAATTTGACTCAGATGGATGTGATCACTATAAGAGGTTTCCACTGAATAATCAAATATTCAAGCATTAATACTTGAATCAATATTGTGTCCAAATGATATAATTTTCCATTTTTTATAGCTGGTTTCTGCTAAAATTTGATGTGTTTCTTCATTTAGCAAATACATTTTAAAGTTATCTGGTTAATTATCTGTGATTGATAATAAACCATGTGACTGTTATAATGAGCAAAAATGGTCAGTGAGTTTTAATTAAATGCACACATTACCTCACAGTTTTTTCAACTTTCAACATTTACTTTTCTAAGAAGCTTGACTCACACTCATGCTTCATTTATAATGCACCGTTTCTTTTTTCCAGATAAAGATTTAGGCCCTTTAATTCCAGGTAGGTGTACTAATGAGCTGGTTTTCAATTCAGCACCATTCAGCACAACTCTTCCCTCAGAGAACATTTCTTATCATGTATTTTTAAAGTGATGTATTTTTAAAGTGATATACCAGAGTGATTGCAGAGTTGAAGTGGATAGTGCAGCAGGCCGCTAAGGGGGAGCAGGAACATCCAGGAACATACAAAGAAGAGAGGAGTTCAAGCACATAAATTTGCAATGCACATACGACTACAGGCATATTAAGCGTGCTTTCCTAGCATACTGTTTAATTTGGGTGTATTTTGCAGTACAATCCTAAAAGAATCGGCTAATATTATATAAATGATAGCTAACAGAACATATTAAGGCATATACTGCTATAAAGCATTATTTTATAGCATTTACTCTCTTGTGTATATATACTCCTATTTTTCTTCCCATCCTCCTGTAAATTACATTTTGAGCACTATAACTATATCTTTATCACAAATAAGAAGAAACATAATTAGGTGACAGATAAATGGGATAGGCTTGCTACTGCAGGCAAATAGGTTGTCAAAGGCTTTATAAAGGATTGGATTTGTTTTGTTCAATAAATTTGATCTAGGTAATTAACAACATTTTAGTTATGCCTGCCACGTTTTGAGTTGTGTCAGGGTGTACTAAATGTATTCTGTTGGGCAATCAGGGTGTGAGTGGCTGCCTGAGTGGAAAAAGAAAAAGGAAAGAAAATGGCGAAAGAAAAAGAACAACAAGAACAATCTTTTGCTTTTAAGTAAGATCAAAGAATGATCTTGCAAGAGCCCCTTCTTTGCACCTACCATTAAAATGCATCTCATACCAGGGAGGTCATATGAGGCAACATTTATGCCAAGGTTAATACATGAGGAGAAGCCCATTTTGTAAGAATGCTATCACTACTTTTTGTCAGACCACAATAAAAAGACAGTTGCATCATGTTTGCTCCTCTTGTGCTTCCTGGTTGAATCTGCATGGAAGGATTTCCTTTCCATTTGTGTAGTTTAGT
>NC_060163.1:14495082-14496689 GCF_021292245.1 Micropterus dolomieu
GTTTTTTCAACTTTCAACATTTACTTTTCTAAGAAGCTTGACTCACACTCATGCTTCATTTATAATGCACCGTTTCTTTTTTCCAGATAAAGATTTAGGCCCTTTAATTCCAGGTAGGTGTACTAATGAGCTGGTTTTCAATTCAGCACCATTCAGCACAACTCTTCCCTCAGAGAACATTTCTTATCATGTATTTTTAAAGTGATGTATTTTTAAAGTGATATACCAGAGTGATTGCAGAGTTGAAGTGGATAGTGCAGCAGGCCGCTAAGGGGGAGCAGGAACATCCAGGAACATACAAAGAAGAGAGGAGTTCAAGCACATAAATTTGCAATGCACATACGACTACAGGCATATTAAGCGTGCTTTCCTAGCATACTGTTTAATTTGGGTGTATTTTGCAGTACAATCCTAAAAGAATCGGCTAATATTATATAAATGATAGCTAACAGAACATATTAAGGCATATACTGCTATAAAGCATTATTTTATAGCATTTACTCTCTTGTGTATATATACTCCTATTTTTCTTCCCATCCTCCTGTAAATTACATTTTGAGCACTATAACTATATCTTTATCACAAATAAGAAGAAACATAATTAGGTGACAGATAAATGGGATAGGCTTGCTACTGCAGGCAAATAGGTTGTCAAAGGCTTTATAAAGGATTGGATTTGTTTTGTTCAATAAATTTGATCTAGGTAATTAACAACATTTTAGTTATGCCTGCCACGTTTTGAGTTGTGTCAGGGTGTACTAAATGTATTCTGTTGGGCAATCAGGGTGTGAGTGGCTGCCTGAGTGGAAAAAGAAAAAGGAAAGAAAATGGCGAAAGAAAAAGAACAACAAGAACAATCTTTTGCTTTTAAGTAAGATCAAAGAATGATCTTGCAAGAGCCCCTTCTTTGCACCTACCATTAAAATGCATCTCATACCAGGGAGGTCATATGAGGCAACATTTATGCCAAGGTTAATACATGAGGAGAAGCCCATTTTGTAAGAATGCTATCACTACTTTTTGTCAGACCACAATAAAAAGACAGTTGCATCATGTTTGCTCCTCTTGTGCTTCCTGGTTGAATCTGCATGGAAGGATTTCCTTTCCATTTGTGTAGTTTAGTTTCATCAGAAATTCAACTGCATCTAATGCGGCCAAAGCATCTCTAAACCCTCGATTAGTGGTTTGGGTCATTATCGATGTTCAGTGCATTTTGGGTGCATTTGCACAGGAACGATTTTCCTGTGTATCATCACTCTAAGAACACAGTCTGTCAGGCTGGGGAGGAAAAAAGCTGCCTGAATGAAAGTGACCCCAAGGTTAGTGATTAGAGGGGAAGGGCAAAGAGAGGAAACGTCAATGCTGAGAAAGAAACCAAATGCCTCAAACACACACACACACACACACACATACACGCGTACCTATCCAACAGTGCACCGTCGGAGTAAACTGCCAAGTGTGGACCTGTGTTTCCAGTCCTTTTGAAGTAAAATAAATATAATACAAAATTTACTTTTACTGTCTTTTAACATAATATTACTTCAAATTTGCTTTTTTTTGCTTTTTAAAGAAATTGCCAAGAGGGGACTTAGATCCTTAAACGATAG
>NC_060163.1:14496789-14499667 GCF_021292245.1 Micropterus dolomieu
AGACCACAATAAAAAGACAGTTGCATCATGTTTGCTCCTCTTGTGCTTCCTGGTTGAATCTGCATGGAAGGATTTCCTTTCCATTTGTGTAGTTTAGTTTCATCAGAAATTCAACTGCATCTAATGCGGCCAAAGCATCTCTAAACCCTCGATTAGTGGTTTGGGTCATTATCGATGTTCAGTGCATTTTGGGTGCATTTGCACAGGAACGATTTTCCTGTGTATCATCACTCTAAGAACACAGTCTGTCAGGCTGGGGAGGAAAAAAGCTGCCTGAATGAAAGTGACCCCAAGGTTAGTGATTAGAGGGGAAGGGCAAAGAGAGGAAACGTCAATGCTGAGAAAGAAACCAAATGCCTCAAACACACACACACACACACACACACACACACACACACACACACACACACAAATACATGCCCCATCACACTCACCTGCAGTGTCTGTGAACCCCAGCCACAGTTTCAATAATGGAGCACTCTCCCTCATTTAGACAAAAGGCCAGGTCCTTGTCTTCCACACATGGCTTGAAGACCTCTGAACGTAGACTAGGAAGTGTGGGGGCCACTGCTGTAGACAGAAAAAGACAGAGAGACACATTTAGTTACTACTGGAAAAAGAAATTGCATCTTTAATCATAGCTAATTCACTCTGGAACACTTCTCATTCCTTTCATTTCTTTGATGTGTTTCTGCACGTGGCATGCCGTTATGCTTCTGAAAGTATAGATTCTCTTTTATAGTGATTTCTCTTTTGTACTGAAATGGCCACTCTCCTTGGATTGGAAGAGAAGACTTTATTCTTTGTTTATTTCTGAAACTCCCTGGACTAAAGGCAGGATAGCCCTAGGAACAACATCTTCTTCTTCATTACTGACTGAGCAAAATTGGCATTTTCGATTTGAAGGTTTCTGACACTGACCTGATGCAATGAAAGCGATGTAATCTTGTAACACATGCTATTGACTGCAATAATAGGCTTTTGTGCATTACAACTGCTGTCAGTATTGTATTACTTTTTGGTGTATGTGCTGTATATGTTGCTTTTATTAAACATATGTATAGCATTACTGGTGTCTGTTTTGCTGTTTGTTTCAAATGAAGCAGTTTAACCACAATTCCGTAGAGAATTTCCTGGTCTGCTGCTTTAGTAAACATAGCTGTAAAACACGGAAATAAATTACGCTAAGGAGGTAAGGAAGTGAGACGATAATATGTTGCGCTACAAAGAGGCAGGATAGAGAGGGATGGGCTTGGTAATGGTACTTTAATTCTCCTCTTCTAGTCTGACCCTGAACTGCTCTCACATAAAGAGCATGACTGCCATGTACAAGCACTGCAATGCAGGGCTCTCCACCCTGTGAAATATGCACAGCTGTCAGGCGTGTGGTCACAGTGGCGTATAAATATTGTGTGCTAGCATGTGTAACCACATGCTAGTGTATGCAGATATTCTATCAAAAGCATTCATGAACAAGTACACACGTGTTGGCAGACACACATTTACAATAACACAGAAATTATCACTCAGAAGCTCTTTCACTCATCGTCATGTATTCAAGCATTGAAAATTGGATTGACTGGTATTACGCTCAATACCTTGCAGACACAATTGGATTACACATCTGATTCTGCTTTCATCCATTTATATTATGCACACAGACACACTATTTGAATGCACACACATGTACACTCACACAAAATATTTTTCTCATTGTCATTCGGCACCTATTTCTATGATTCTTTTGCATGAGTCGTTAACATCTTTGCTGCCCAATCCGCATTGCGTGCCACACTTCTGCTGGCCAATAGCCTTTTTCAGCTGAGGCTCTAGTGACCAATAGGGTCCAGAAGAATAAAAAGTCGGTAATCCGTTTGTTGTGCCCCACTGTCCTGTTCAATATATGTTTTGTTTATGACCATTGATCGATAAATCCGGGGCTCTTGATGTAAGGCCCAAGAGATGATGAGAGATCAGAGGTAACACAAAAAGAGATATGTGGAGCTCCTGGGGCCAAGCAAGACTCTGCTCTGTCAGAGTAAAAACTTTGGCAGATACAATTTAAACTACTTACTGTAGTGACTCATAAAATATCTTCAGATGCATTTGGGGTCTACTTAAAATAATTTTAGGATCAGTTCATATTTATCAGCCTGAGAGTATGAAAGTAGGTCTTGAACCCAAGTTGATTCTTTCACTCTCTAGGCTTTAAAAGGCACCGTATTACATCTTGTATTATTAATTTGACTAATTCCCTGAGTGGAATGTAGAAAAGGTTATCTATTCCAAGATGCCACTTTAATAATAGAAAATAGAACACAAAGTCCCCCTGTGGTACACACATCCCTGGCAATTATTATCATGGTGTTTAAAGTCCCTTGTATCTTTTATTCAAACAGCAGCAGTGACCACATGTGAAGAATAGCATGTTTGATATGCAGCGACAACAACCTATGTTCGGCCAATGGTTTAGCTTTAAGGCCATGAAGCAAAGCTTTTCTCACAAAAGGGGAAATTGATTTTGTGCTGTAAGCCTAACCAGTGATATATTTACATTAGAAAAGCTAAGGTCATGCAGATACCAAACACCCTTTTAGTACCTGCATCACAAGTAATCTTATCAGTTTCAAAAACCTTCTTTTTTCACTCGTTGCCTTATCTTATTTCAAAGAATGAGTGAAGAAGGCTTTTGCTGGTCCATTACTACTATATTCTTTTCTATATAAAAAGCGGTCCAAGTGCAGCATCATTTCATTTGTCACATGTTGTTGAAAGAGCATCGGGGTACACAAGGTCACCGTGGTACCAGGGAACACATCATTTTGGCAATTGATGATGATGTACAACATCTCCATATTTTTTTTTCACAAGGGACAAA
>NC_060163.1:14499767-14582461 GCF_021292245.1 Micropterus dolomieu
GTTTCAAGAGACAGCTTTCTTTACTGAGTAGCTTGTATAATAGCCCCTCTACAGTCTGATAGACTCCCTGGGGCTGCAAGCCATTCACTCTATAGGGGAGTGTTAAGAACGACGTGTGTGAATGAGTCGTTAAAATCTTTGCTTGATCCACTAGAGGCACTGCTGAGTATGGACTTAAACACTCACACACCTGCAGGTCCCCTCTTGACAATAGTTTAAAAAATTTACCAGATGGTTTTAGACATGATTTTAGCATGATTTAAAGCATGTCCAACAGGGGACCTAAAAAATGTCCCCTGTTCACTTTTTAGTCCCCTCTTAGTGGGTGTGTAACGACGTCGAGGTCCACTGTTAGATAGGTTGGTAAGTGCACACACACACACACACACACACACACACACAAATACATGCCCCATCACACTCACCTGCAGTGTCTGTGAACCCCA
This sequence comes from Micropterus dolomieu, assembly GCF_021292245.1. NCBI lineage: Eukaryota > Metazoa > Chordata > Actinopteri > Centrarchiformes > Centrarchidae > Micropterus > Micropterus dolomieu. Next base: position 14,500,214 of record NC_060163.1, read on the forward strand.
GCCACAGTTTCAATAATGGAGCACTCTCCCTCATTTAGACAAAAGGCCAGGTCCTTGTCTTCCACACATGGCTTGAAGACCTCTGAACGTAGACTAGGAAGTGTGGGGGCCACTGCTGTAGACAGAAAAAGACAGAGAGACACATTTAGTTACTACTGGAAAAAGAAATTGCATCTTTAATCATAGCTAATTCACTCTGGAACACTTCTCATTCCTTTCATTTCTTTGATGTGTTTCTGCACGTGGCATGCCGTTATGCTTCTGAAAGTATAGATTCTCTTTTATAGTGATTTCTCTTTTGTACTGAAATGGCCACTCTCCTTGGATTGGAAGAGAAGACTTTATTCTTTGTTTATTTCTGAAACTCCCTGGACTAAAGGCAGGATAGCCCTAGGAACAACATCTTCTTCTTCATTACTGACTGAGCAAAATTGGCATTTTCGATTTGAAGGTTTCTGACACTGACCTGATGCAATGAAAGCGATGTAATCTTGTAACACATGCTATTGACTGCAATAATAGGCTTTTGTGCATTACAACTGCTGTCAGTATTGTATTACTTTTTGGTGTATGTGCTGTATATGTTGCTTTTATTAAACATATGTATAGCATTACTGGTGTCTGTTTTGCTGTTTGTTTCAAATGAAGCAGTTTAACCACAATTCCGTAGAGAATTTCCTGGTCTGCTGCTTTAGTAAACATAGCTGTAAAACACGGAAATAAATTACGCTAAGGAGGTAAGGAAGTGAGACGATAATATGTTGCGCTACAAAGAGGCAGGATAGAGAGGGATGGGCTTGGTAATGGTACTTTAATTCTCCTCTTCTAGTCTGACCCTGAACTGCTCTCACATAAAGAGCATGACTGCCATGTACAAGCACTGCAATGCAGGGCTCTCCACCCTGTGAAATATGCACAGCTGTCAGGCGTGTGGTCACAGTGGCGTATAAATATTGTGTGCTAGCATGTGTAACCACATGCTAGTGTATGCAGATATTCTATCAAAAGCATTCATGAACAAGTACACACGTGTTGGCAGACACACATTTACAATAACACAGAAATTATCACTCAGAAGCTCTTTCACTCATCGTCATGTATTCAAGCATTGAAAATTGGATTGACTGGTATTACGCTCAATACCTTGCAGACACAATTGGATTACACATCTGATTCTGCTTTCATCCATTTATATTATGCACACAGACACACTATTTGAATGCACACACATGTACACTCACACAAAATATTTTTCTCATTGTCATTCGGCACCTATTTCTATGATTCTTTTGCATGAGTCGTTAACATCTTTGCTGCCCAATCCGCATTGCGTGCCACACTTCTGCTGGCCAATAGCCTTTTTCAGCTGAGGCTCTAGTGACCAATAGGGTCCAGAAGAATAAAAAGTCGGTAATCCGTTTGTTGTGCCCCACTGTCCTGTTCAATATATGTTTTGTTTATGACCATTGATCGATAAATCCGGGGCTCTTGATGTAAGGCCCAAGAGATGATGAGAGATCAGAGGTAACACAAAAAGAGATATGTGGAGCTCCTGGGGCCAAGCAAGACTCTGCTCTGTCAGAGTAAAAACTTTGGCAGATACAATTTAAACTACTTACTGTAGTGACTCATAAAATATCTTCAGATGCATTTGGGGTCTACTTAAAATAATTTTAGGATCAGTTCATATTTATCAGCCTGAGAGTATGAAAGTAGGTCTTGAACCCAAGTTGATTCTTTCACTCTCTAGGCTTTAAAAGGCACCGTATTACATCTTGTATTATTAATTTGACTAATTCCCTGAGTGGAATGTAGAAAAGGTTATCTATTCCAAGATGCCACTTTAATAATAGAAAATAGAACACAAAGTCCCCCTGTGGTACACACATCCCTGGCAATTATTATCATGGTGTTTAAAGTCCCTTGTATCTTTTATTCAAACAGCAGCAGTGACCACATGTGAAGAATAGCATGTTTGATATGCAGCGACAACAACCTATGTTCGGCCAATGGTTTAGCTTTAAGGCCATGAAGCAAAGCTTTTCTCACAAAAGGGGAAATTGATTTTGTGCTGTAAGCCTAACCAGTGATATATTTACATTAGAAAAGCTAAGGTCATGCAGATACCAAACACCCTTTTAGTACCTGCATCACAAGTAATCTTATCAGTTTCAAAAACCTTCTTTTTTCACTCGTTGCCTTATCTTATTTCAAAGAATGAGTGAAGAAGGCTTTTGCTGGTCCATTACTACTATATTCTTTTCTATATAAAAAGCGGTCCAAGTGCAGCATCATTTCATTTGTCACATGTTGTTGAAAGAGCATCGGGGTACACAAGGTCACCGTGGTACCAGGGAACACATCATTTTGGCAATTGATGATGATGTACAACATCTCCATATTTTTTTTTCACAAGGGACAAAGCTCCCACAAAAGTCCAAGGCATATTACAGCAGCACCTTTTGACTGTCTTTCCATTCAGACAGTGAATGTGCCAGTTTCACACCCAGAGAGAGGGAGGCTGACACAAGTGTCTTAAATTAAACATATTATGGAATACTTTAAATGTGCAGAGGATTTCTAGAATAGCTGATCTCTGAAATTTCCCATGGTTTTTAATATTGCACCTACGGCACCCAATGAATCCTTTAACCTATAAAACCTGTGAAAGTAAATGCACACATTTCAGCATGTTCTCTATTTCCTTAAAACAGAATAAAAAGTGTAAAGTCTCTCACCTGTCACTTTACAAAATAAAGGCTCTGCTATTTTTCACCAGTCTACAAACAAACAGCCTGTACTGAGTACCTCTCAAAAATCTGCAAAAAACTTAAGTCTTCAAGGATTGCCTCAACTCTTTTAGCCCTATTGGCCACATCAAGGAACAAGTCATCTTCAGATTTGTTTGGCCTTGAGCAATACAGGCTGTCAATTTCTTATGGGTTCCCTTTTCATCACTGTGACAGGCAAGAAATGGTAAAAAATCTGCAGCATAGCAAGCACAACTCAGGGACTTTTGAACGAGCACCTGTCAAAAAGGATCCTGTGGAAATGCTACATTCTTTAAATATTCCACAGTCAGAAACATAGCAATTTAATAAAGCAATTAGTCTTGTATGTTTTGATGCGATATGTTCTGTGTTGTCATTTCCTGACTGTCAAGGAACTGGCCCTAAATAAATCAGTGTAAGCCCTGCTACTGATCCAAGCAGTCAAACCAATTAAAGCAGAAGACAGATTGTTGCACTTTTTTGATATCAAACCAGTAACGAAATCAGTTTGTTTTTTTAAATGAATCTTCATTATTGAGGTAACAGCTGATAAATGATGTGTCCCTTGCTTTTAGTCATTATTAAGATATAGTGCCTTGACTAATTATGTCAAACATACAAGTTGCCATTAGGTTCATTTATCAACACTTTTAATGAAGCCATTTGACAAAATAAAACCCTCACTATGTAAGACTCTAGCAAACTCTGTGAAAGTCAAATGGCTAGGTAGCTGTTAAAAAAAAATGGTGGAAAATGTGCTAATAAATGGCAGCTGCCATGAGAGCGTGATTCATCCTGGACTCTTTGAAATCATTTTCACGTCTCTCACTCTCCCCATTGCACAAAGGCAATACAGATTGCCAATTCCTTTGGTAACTTTCGAGGAATCTACTGGCTGGGGATCACAGATTCAGATGATGCTTGAGAGATCACAGTTATCAGAGAGGAGTACTGAGGCTAGTGCTTCTTCCCAGTCACTACTATTGAATCGCTATCAGTCAATATCTTCAAAAGCTCAGTATTTCTTATTGGGGAATGGATGAGGGGATCCAACTCCACCACAAAAGCAAAGTCCCATAAGTTAAAACTCAAACAAGTGAATCAAAATAGAGCTGAATATAAAGCTGAATGCACACTAACATGACTAGATATGCTAATTATAATTGAAAGACACATTATGTTTTTTTATAATAAAAATGAAGTCCCAAAAAGGATGTTCTTCTCTATGAATGCATACAGCCAATCAAAGTGCACTAAAAGTGGGCCAGTGTCTGCAGCATATTATGCTGCACAGTGCAGCATGGATCTGAGGTGTTTTGTGGCAAACACTGAGGCGATGTTTGCCTACTGCTATAAACGTTAATATTATTTGGTAACATATCACAAAACAAACAGTATTTATTTTTTTCATTTTAACAGATCCATAAAAGCAGCACCATTATTAACCTAAACACACACCTTGACACAGCCACTATTTTTCATGCAGGTAGGATTATTATGCATCACTTCTTTTGGAACTGTGATTATCTTAAATGGAATAAATGGTGAATGCTCCACTTGTAAGGCATGCTACTGTTATTGTCTGTGGCATATGGCACCTCAGTTTCACAGTCCCACTTTTGCTTTTTAGCACTAATGCTTGATTACTTTCAACTGCTAATTATAGTGCGTCTGAAAGTGGTGGTTATATTACAGTATTTTGCAGCCTTGATTAAAATCCAATTTTTAAATCTTACATTAAGCTTTTATGAAGTTGGAGCTGTCACAAAAAGGCTTTTTTTTGTAACTTTCCTATGGAGGCCCATATATTCTGTCTATACTCTGCACCCATACAGACAATATATACATGCAATTGACTGCACACATACACACATACTTACTGTAGACAGAGCATCTTTGGCACAGACAACACAAGAGACAATTCCATTTACAACTGTATCATTTTCATTCTATGGCTTCCTTCTAATGTGCTCATTAGTGTTCTTGTGCTGAGCCTTATCTCCCAGGAGACTGTGGTTGGGAGAGAACTGCCTGTGTTTACTGCAGCACACATCAAAGAGGGCCTTACTATGTAAAGGGAAAGTCCTAAGAGAGCCTACTGATTCCTTACCCATCATGCACCGCTGCCTTTTGGACAGAACCATATTGAGGCAAATATACAGTGCAGAGGGTATGGACAACACATTGGTCCTGACAATGCTGTCTATCACAATGGTTTGGAAATAACTTTTTTTTTCTCTGAACCAGCAATGTAACTGCTGCAAGAGGAATGGAAAAAAATGTTAATTACTGGAATCCTTTTAAAAAAAAGGAGGAAAAATAATCAGTTTCTGTGCTAATAGTAATACCTGTTGACATAGTTTTAGAGCATGCCTTCCTTTTCACACCACGTGAAGAAAATGCCAGACACATGGTTTTCATGTGCCAACTCTAAAAAGGGGGAAATGATTTGGTCAGAATGATTCGAGAATTGTTTTCAAGCTAAATGTTTGGAACACCAATTGTGCCTCCTAAATGTGGAGAGGAGCTAAGCAAACAATAAAACTTACGATGATATGAATCATGCTTCATTGAGTTACTGAGTGCCACCGCAAAGCTCTTTCTGTCTGGCAAACAATTTTTACAAGGCCAATACTGTACTTACACTTGTACTCAGAAATTAACTCGAGGTCTATACGAGATAAGAGACTACTTGAATCTATTCTTCTTAGCGTTTACAAAGGACAAAATGGAGGCTGGTATATATATATGACACCACCAGCAAGCAATATGTATAAAAAATCATATACTTACAGACAGCAATGGTCAATATTTATAAACACTTCAGTAGACACACACAAACACAGGGAGAAAAAAGCACATACATACTCCATGTATTGCATGATCATCAGCACGACAAGCCTCGGGAGACTGTCCCTGACATGACACTAACAAATAGTAGCTGACCTGTGGGATAGTCGGCTAAAGGTAGCAGCCACTGCCTGTAAGCAGGGTTAAAGACCACATGGCCTTGGTCGCCATGACAGTCCAGTGAGGGGAATTTGGTGGGACATTTGTCACAGGTTGTCCTTCACTCTTGTCCAACTGGCGGGGGCCTTAAAGGGCCAAGCTGCGACATATACTGTACATTATTGTTTGGTAAAGGTAGAAGATATGCATTTGAATTTGCTGAGTCTAGTCATTATCTAATGGCATCATTATTAAGTGATATAAAAGGGTTTTGAATGTGTTCACAGTGACAGGCCCAAAGCAGCAGGTTAATAAAGTAGACCCCAGAAGACATCACACATGCACTGAACCTTAAGGGAACAATTCTCCCCCTAATGAAAAGTTTTAATTATCTACATTATCTCCCGACCCTATGTCAGCTGAATCTTGATTAAAGTTTGGATGACCAAAGAACACACAACAAGTAAGTCCCTGCAGTTCCAAAACCCCTCCTTCTCCCAAGCAGATCATAAAGTGACCTTGGAATTTCTTTCCACAACCCACGCAACATAGTGCAAGTGTTGTGCAGCCAAGAGACTGAACTGTAAGTCCAAATCGCCTGTACTGCACTTTACCAGAAGGCTCGGCTTACTTGTTGTGTGATCTGCACTATACCTCTGTTGGAGGTGCAATGTGTCTACAATGTCAGAGACAACCTGCATATCTAATAGAAAAACCTGTACCAACATCAGGGGGGTTGAACTGTTCCTTAGGAAAAAGACAGAAATCTAGTGCATCAGTCTTCTGCAAAAAGGGAGAACAGACCTTTAGTTTTCTCCTAACCAGAGCTTTAAGAACATTGAAATCACACTGCAGGTGAACAGCATTCATGAACATCATTCACTTTATTACTTGATTAACCATGTTATTGAAAAGATGTGAGAAACACCATACTGTTTGATAGACATTGAGCATAAATGTTACTGATGAAGTACTAGCAAAGTACCATTAAGCAAATACAAAGAACACACAGGGATGGACAATTGATTGAATCTCTGGAATTAACGTGACTCATATTGTCAGGTTATTCTCAGTACCGAGAACTCTGTGTTTTTCTAAAGGTGCCTTAAGGGCTTCCGAAGATAATTTGCACATTTCTCTGACTCAGCAGTGGTAACAAAGCCACAATGCCAACCTTTTTTCAAATGCGGATCACAAAGTGGTGCTGTGACAAACTCTTTTGACCTGCAGATCCTCCAGTAGCTATCAAGGTCAAAATGCAATCTGTCAGATGCTATTGACGTCCTGGTTAAGACCAAACTCAGAACAATATTATTAAGAATGCTCAAACTCAGAACAATATTATTAGAGGCAATTTCTCTTGTGCTAATTTGTCTTCACAACCCATATGCATTAATATGGAACTAGACAGATGATTTATCCTGATTCATTGATTGTAATTTGTGGTGTAATTATCATAATATACCACCAAGAGGGACACAATTATGTTACTGCTTATGATCTCAGAAATGAAAACATGCAATTTGCTGTACTGCATGTGGTGCCTGGTATTCAAATGTTTTTTGACATATTTCTTTATTTTGTGACAGATTTGTATGTTGTTTAGATGACTTTGTTATTGGAGATGATTACAGTGATATGTGTTACACATCACATTAGCTAAACCACTGCGATGTACTGTGCAACCTTGAACATGCATCCATTCGCTCCTTGGGGAAACTCATAAAGGCTGTTAAGAACGGGATGAGTGCCTCTACCTCAATCAAAAGTGGGCGATGTGCTTTAATGATATTATCTCCATTAGTCACAGAACAAATAACAGAGAATAACCAGCAACTGGAGAAATAAATGTGAATCCTTCCAATGTATATTTAATGAGCAAGGTCGCTTAATGCTTTTGCCACAGCAATGGCATTAAATTTGGATTTGGATTCCAGGAGAGGACATACACGAAAGAGACAAAAATTAAAGCTTGCTGGTGTTTTGCTGAAATATCCATACCTGTGGTGTTGCTTGAGGAAGGACTAAGCAGTTAATAATTCATCAGTGTTGACAAACGGGACACCATGAAAGAAGCTTTTGAAACTAATGAAAAACTCAGAACGCACACACACCAATGTGCAAGAAGGCATGAAAGTAGAGCACTCACGGGGGGACAGACGTGTAAATGAAATGCAGTGTGTATGAGGTCTGATGTATTCAGACATTTCGACATCCAAAAGTATGCTTGGATATTACCTGGTTGTGATGAAAGAATTAGGAAGATACAAAATGCCATCTTTTCTAGATTAGAAGCGACTGATCCAAATTCAAAATCAACTATATTACCCGTTATATAAAACCAACATAATTAGTTTGAGTTATTTTCACAAAATATTAATTTTGAGATGTGATTATGATCTCTAATTGCTGTGTGCGTGGCTCCATCAGTGTTTTATTTATTTCCATGAAAAGTCTTTTGTTCTTCATAACAATTAATTTTTTACACTAACAAACCATTTATCAAACGTGGCATATTTGGAGTGTCTGTTATTGTGCATCTAAATGTTACCACACTTTGTCCTGTCTTGGCAGTGTCTGTCACCATCTGCCTTTTTTTTATTCAAGACTATATTTAAAAAGATGGCATAAAAATTTAATCCTGGGGGTTCTAGAGGATTATGCTTTGCCAGCAAAAACTGGCTGAGAGACTGAGAGGTGTAGTCGGACGAGTACCTAATTGTGTCGTCATTTACTTACTGTAAAATCTAAACTGACAATGATGGTTGAATCTATAAAATGCTGATTTCTTCATGCTGATGAGTTGAGATGCAGTCTAATCAGGGGTATGATCACGTCACTGGGAAAAAAACAGCTTTTTTTATTTTCCTTCCATGGGTATTCACCATGCTCCCTCTTTATGCCCAACAAACATATTTGAATTGGAAATTACTCAAAATACTGTTTTATGCAGCACTCATCTCTAGACGCTTTGCACATGCAAATACATGAAATAGTAATCAAAAGAGGGGAAGAAAATCAGAAAAGGAAAAGTTGGGAAGCCTGATTTGCCTCGACCATACCGTATAAACCAGTAAAGATTGAGAAGTCATTTTGATTACAAGTTATTGATGCTGTTTTTCCCTCTTTTTTCTTTCTATCTCTCTTGTTTCAGTTAATCCACAGAGATGCAAGCAATTATTCACACCTGAGAGGACAACACTAGAGGAGGGTCAGTATGCAATGTGTGAGAACTTGACAAGAACAATAACCGAACGGCGTTTGGGAGCTCCGTATTTTAAAAGGAACAGGTCCCCCCCCCCCAACCCGCCTCATTGCCATATTCCACTCTTTCCCTGCCACTCTAAGTCTTCCTCAAGGGAACCCCGGGATGTTGCAGAAATGCAACATCAACATGCATCCCCACCTCAGCAGCAACGCCAGTACGAAGAGAAGAGCTGAAAGATTCACGTACGTGGAACTGAGAGTGGCTTCCTGTCAGCGCAGTTGATTAAAATTCCTGGGACCAAGAATGCAGGGTGTGATGTACGACGAGCAGGTGGTGCGGGTTTAATATGCATGAGCGGACGGCTCCTGCATCTGCAGATTGGCAGTCACTGAGCTTGCCTGTCTGCTCCCTTGGCAGCTCTCTTGGCATATGGAGCTATCGAGGGCATACATGAGCATAGCAAGGGGGTTAGTCTTAGCGCCCACTTATACAATTCACTCTTTTTGTGACTCCTGAGATCAGTATAACAGCACCAAGTTCACTTTGGTGACTTTGGTCTGCTCAGTGTAACCAAGATGAAGGCAGAGGAGAGCATTTTTCCCTCTGCTGTATATTTTATTGATTTTATACAAACAGCAAGAAACATCAAAAGGGAGGAGGATTAGAGGAGCCGGTGTAAAAATTTACTGAGATGGGGTTTAGGATTTAGCATTACCGGGGGGGAGATGTGATTAGCCCCTTCTCTGTCTCAATGGATGATTCTATTGATATGAAAAAGCAAGAACGGTCCTACTTTAGATTTTGAAGGAGGGAAATGTGAGTTTAGCTAGCTCTGCCTTGCACTGTATTTGACACATAAACTGTGACTTGGAAAGGGTTAGCTGCGTAAGTATTTCAGGCAGCTGTGTGGAGTTAGATTCACAGGGTCCCATGTTTGTGTGGGCACATTGCAAAGTGGTGTTTTTCAGAGAGTTTTTGTTTTTTCTTTGCCCGAGCCTGTTTGTTATTTTGGTGATTTGATGTGTGCTGCAGTGGGAGGGGAGGCACAGTAGGAGCTGTGTCGCTGGCAATGCAGCAGTGCACTGTAATTTTGATGTCAATGTCCATGTTTTGTGCCATTCACCGCCCAACTGCAGGTCAACACGGCGTCAGACAATCCACACCCATGTTCCGGTATATTTTCATTAAATCAAGTGGTGGACGTGCACTCTTACAGACCTCTCCAAAATCCCCAAATCACACAAACCTCTTTTATTCATGTCTGCTTTTCTGTTTTGTTATACGTTCTTCATCCAGCAGACATCTAATGGTGCAGATAAGTTAAATAACTTACGTTAATGTTTATGGGCCCAGTAGTACTTATTTAGGGGATTACTTCTCCAAGGGAGACAATAAACAAAAGTGTGAAAGCTGCGAAAGAATGTTAACATAATTAAGAAATAACTTTTAAACTTATTGTTTTAGACGTATCACCTTTTTGGTTACTTAAAATGTTTTTAGGAAATTATAAAATATAGATACACAAAGAAAGAGTGATCAACTTCACCCCCTTGTTTCATCAAGGTTTAACAAATATCTAAATATCTAAACTAAAAATTATTCTGTATCTAGAAAACCAATTTTCCAAAGCTTACATTTTTGTGATAATACAATTATTATCACAAACAATTATTTACTCACTGCTAGCTTTAGCTGTTAGCCAGTATTCGACTTCTGTCTAGCTACAACGCTGGATTGTGACATGGCTTATGGGGACAGCTAGACGCAGGGAGGTTGTTGTGACGGGGTATTTTACATTTTAAGAGGAACATTGTCCTGTATATATATTAAAGATCATGGCACATACCAGCAGGGTGTACGATGCAGGCAGGAACAGCGTACATGGAACGCCATAACCAGGTAGCTGCCATAGTGTACAGGAACATCTGAGTATGGGCTGGAAGTCCCAAGGTCAAACGGAAGACACCTCCTAAGGTAGATGAGAATGACCAAGCTAAGATCCTGTGTGGGACATCCCTGACAACTGGTGATGGCTAACCAACCAGACATCATGTTGATTGACAAACAGCAGAAGAAAGCAGTAGTGATAGATGTAGCAATATGAAGCAACAGCAACATCAAAAAGAAGGAAACCAAGAAGCTCGAAAAAATACCAAGAGCTGAAAGAGGAGCTAGAAAAGATGTGGAGAGTAAAAGCAACAGTGGTGGCAGTGGTAAGAGGAACACTGGGGCAGTGACCGCCAAACTGGGAGAGTGGCTCTAGCTGATTCTGATTGTCTGTCCAGAAGAGTGCAGGAACAGCTAAGACGCTGCGCAGAACTCTCAAACTCCCAGGCCTCTGGTAGAGAACCTGAGCTTGAGGATGACACACACCACCCCACAAGGGGTGAGAGGTTATATACGACTCTATGACTCATAGATCTATTTATCTATTCAGGTTAATCACTGAGTCTGCATTACACCTGCAATGAGTCATTTAGAGACAAATCTGTAAACACAAAGAATGTACTAATTGGATTACATTAATGATAACTAGCCTGTAAAAACTCAACAGGGGACAACGGTTAATCCCAATTATAAATCCCACTGACTGTGCGTCTCGTGGACAAGTCGTTTTGCTTTCCCTTAAATAAGGCATATTAGCCCCTGTCACCATTCCACTCAATACAGTCATCCATATCTTAGATTGGCTCCCTGACAAACACACACACACAAACAAGCATTACAGAAAATTCACCCTGGCAATATCTCTCCAAAGCTCTACAAAAAATAAACATAGGTAGAAACACACAGCTACACACACCCGCAAACGCCTGCTGCTCTCAATGGAGCAGTGGGAACAGGATTACATGCCTTTCAAACTGCTCCTTCCCAGCTGAAAGACACAGCTCTGATCCAAGCATGGTCACAGATGCAGAAACAACTGAAAGGTTGCGGCTTAGCCCGCCTCAGGAACGAGCTTGTCATCAGTATGACATGACAAGAAGGAGAGAGCAGTGACACGTTGATAATGTGACAATTTTAAACAGATTTGGCAAATAATGATTAAGTGGGAGGGGAGTATGAAGGTAAAGTTGCAAGCTGTATTAGCGCATATGGACCTGCAGGCGTAACCCTGAAGCAACACTGCCAAACACATACTGTGGGGGATCTCCAAGTGCATAGAAATGCAAGACTGGCACTGATAATGCACTGGGACTGGAAATTTTGCCCCCCCCCCCCCCCAACACCCTTCAGGGAGTGTCTGCCATCTAATTCTAGCCAAATCATGGCCTGTTTAACACCTCACCACCTGCTATGTTCATCAGCAAGTGTGTGTGGGAAAGAAAGACAGAAATGTGTGTGTGTTCAGTGCTTAGGACAGAAGTGTCATGACTGTAGGCGTATTTTGACTACTGGAGTGACCTCATCCCCCCCATTACGTTTCCCATTATTTCACCATATATACATATTGAGCAGAGGTAACAATGGTGTCTGTTAATTAGATTAGTTTCAGAACAGCCAACATAGCGATTTGATTTTCGAAGTCATCAGCATGAGTGCATGAAGTGATTAATGCTGATGATTTCACCTGTCACATATGACCTGTTAAAATCCCTGTAAAACATATTGCTCTCCCTAAAATATTCTTCTTCATTCTACTCAATGGCCTCCATCAGTGGACATATGAAAACATTAACCTGACGGACAAAAATGTTGTTCGTGAATGATGGTTGTGTTTTCAGAAAGTGGTTCTCTCTGGTGCATGGCATTCTCTAACAGACATATTAATCAAAGAGGTTTCGCTTAGAGCCATTTGGGGATGAATACAACACAGTCCCCTCATTCCTCCACGCAACAATGTTGCCTCTGCTTGATGTGTCACAGTCAATGAATGCCACTGGCAAATGTATTTTATGGATGTCTGTCTCCAAATTACTGCAAAATACTTTCTCTTGAGAAAACAACAGTAGATAATTCTGGTTTCATTGACAGTGTGAAATGCAGTTATTTCTCATTGTTTTTATTGTGTGTGTCATTGTTGAATTTGGCACATTAGGAGCAGAAGACATTGCAGGTTGCTCAAAGCTGAGAACAGAAAACTCCCAAGCTGAAGCACAAGATAAAGCGCTTTCAATAGCAAACAAACTGGGCTTTAGTGGAGAGTGGCTGGGGATGAATCAATGCAGGGAACGACAGCGAATTGCAGCGACAATTGCTCCTGACATTCACAGCCACCTTTCACTGTGACCGGAAGGGTAAAAATGCTTCATCATAGCAATGTGAAAACAAATAGTCCACCAATATGCTACCATCATTTTACATTTTTATATTGTGATTCAAGCATTTAGCATTTATTTTCACAAGAAAGACTTACAATGCAATTTATAAAAGCATGTTGACATCACAATATAATTAATACAAACATAAAATAAAATGTATTGCCATTATATTTTGCCATTATATTTTTATTGTGCTGTAACAGCCATACCAACAAATCAAATACAACTTATCACTATAATTTTATGGACTAAATGTGACTGCAAATACCTAGCAAAGTAGGTTGCATCTGTGGCTTACAATATACTGTTATAAGATCAAATAAAAATGAAATGATCTTTGTGGGGAAGTCCAGATGTTACAGGCATAAACACTACAGAAAAGAAATATATCCTACACATTGGAAAACTGGCAAACCCAACTTTTGTTCGTAAAAAAAACTGAATTGATTAGACCAGGCATATTATTGTGAGAGTATTGTTATTTGAACACTGCCCATTATTGAGGTTAATGCTCTGGCTGAAAATGATAATCTCACATTGTCACTACTGACAAAAAGGAAGGCAGCAGAGCTTAAGAAAGTGCAGCACACCTTAATCTAGTTATACCACAACAGCAGCTGACATTACCGCTGTCGCTGCAACACAAAGTGGCAGCTCACTGATCTTTCCTTTTTGCCTCCAGACCAAAACCAACTATTGTTCTGGGGAAAAAAGCTCCCGTAAATAAGCTGTCAAAACTGATGTTGATTTTAGTTAATGGCTAATGTGGCCTTTTTGACTTGACAGGACGACTGCTCTGCTGTGACACCCCAACCAGCCTGCAGTCTTTATTCTTGTCAGACGGGTGGGTGTTTTAGCAAAACTGGGAACTTCTGTCAGAACCTCAGCTTGTCGTGTTTACTTTTTTCATTCCAGTAGAGGGAAAGGTCAAGTACGACTGTGCCATGTTCAGATTATGTGTATGAGTGTACACTGGCTGGTACCAACAATCTGAAATCACTTTCAAAGGTGCCATTGATGTTTTATTTACTGGAACACTACTGGAGATGGGTGTGGGGAATACAATTAGACGTAAAAAAGTTGATTGTCATTGACATCTCCCAAAAACTGTAGTATTTATATGTCTTGTATGAGAGGTCTTACTGTGTAAATATCGAGATTTATTTCTTGACAGATCCATGTAACAAAAGAGGATTAGTAAAGCACTTACACATTTCAGCAGTATGCCTTCCCCAGGCTCTTACACATCAGTTAGTGTTGGTGGATGTCGATCCTCATACTTCAGAGGTCCACATTTTCATTAGGGAGTTTTAAGTGGCATCAGAGGCCTTGACATTTGTAGCATATAGAGCAGAGTGAACAGGGTTTTACATTTAGTGAGCAGGCAGGGGATTAGTGTCTTGCTTTGATAGGACAAATGTCTGCTGCTGGACACACTGGCTGTTACAGTGGTTGAATCGACTACCCTGTGGGACAGACACTTTGACCCCCAATAAAATGGTAAAACGATTGTTTGGACAGTTCTAATGTTGTAGTTACTTAGTTGCTTTTGCTCATTGTGATCCTTAAGACTTATTATATTTAGTGCTTTTTGAAAAAATGGTGTCATTATACAGGACAAGTGTTTCCTTTCTAATGATTGATAGCGCTGATATAATTGGTCTAAATAGACAGAAACAATGAAGAAAGCGTGAGCTGTAGTTTTATTGTTTTTTCTGCTCAAAGCCAATGGTCAACTTTCTTTCAACAGATTATGACAGACAAAGAAACAAAAAGGATATTCCTTCACATGCACTATAGGCTTCTTTACTGTGGAAAAAAAAAAAGAAGACAAAAAAATACACTGCAATCTTTTGATACCGTCAGTGTCACTCTAAAAGAAATTCTCTTAGTGCCAACCAAATGCTGCCAGGTATGACAGCCATCCACAGCTAAGTATAAGTAAGACAGAGGAGCTAGTAGTGGATTTCTAACAAAGCCACTGACACCTGTCACCACAAAGCATGACAAAGGGGTGATGGTACACATAAATAACAAACTGGTCAGACTGAATGGACTGATAACATCGCAGCATTATAAGACAGAGGACAAAGAAGAATGTTCTGCTCTTGCATCGGAGGTCTTTCAGTTTGTATACAACGCTAGAGTCTGTTAATCATTGCCGGCTAGCGGCCCCATTCTTTGTAGTTGTGTACTTGGAACTTTTGCACAAAATTGCAGACTATAGGAACGGTTGCCAAACTGGAAAATATTTTGGCATACTGAAGGTAGGATTACTCAACCATCATAAAAAGCTGTGCATAAGTAAGATTATTATTCTGAAAAACAGAGCTCTAGCTATGTTAGAGCACTGCAGGGTGTCTGCCCCAGACTAAACCAATTAACAGGGTTCTGAGGCAGGACTGCCCTTATGAACAATTCAGACAGATTCACAATTTCTGACTTCTATAGTCTTCCAATTTATCTGCACGGCATCTGCTGGCACAAACTCAAAAGTCTCGTCTGGCTCCCAAGAACAGATATTTAATATTTGTTTTGCACATTTTGATTTTATACATATTTTTCTTCTATTTTTATTGTCTATACAGGGCTAAAACTACAGTATGTTTGCACCCTGTTATGGCAAAGACACTTGTGCTCTGTGCTGTCTTATAGTTCACAGTGTGACACCAGCTTAAAAGTTGTCATAATCCCCATTTTGATGTTGCCTGCACACACATTTCATTAATGGACAGGACTCAGAGCCCTACAGCAGATACTGTAAATGACATATTACATTAGATTTATGAAGCATGTGGCTGACCAATCAGTACAAGCAAAAATTCCACCATGCTTGAATGCAAATACATCATCCTTACAGTACTAGATTACTAAATAATTAAACATGATAGACCCAGACATAAAAGTTGCGGCTGACAAGTTTCCTGCACATGGTGTGATAGAAATGTCAGTAAGACTGGTGTACAAAGACACCAGAGGTGAAAAGAGCTATCAGTCACCCATCCACTGGCAAACCTGCATTACCTGCTAGCTAGCATCTTTCCTTCGTGTAGGTTCAGACAGTGACGAACACAAACAAAATTGGTCAAATATTGTCTGCATTTCCACATTGTCAGGTTTAAGGTAAACACATTATTAGCTGGTCATTGGTGCTTTTCTTACAGTTTAAATGACAGATTCAGTTGCTAGATGTCTCTGGGATGACAGAAATTCCAACAAGACCGTTAGTTTCATCTTATTTTCAGCCCCTGATGTTGTTTACATTTAGTCTTTACAATGCAATACTCTTCTAGTAACTAATAGTCACTACCTTCACTTGTCTACACTGAAAATTGTCCTATAGATATTTATCTGGTTAACTGCTACAGAAAGAAAATGCTACTTTAACAAGCTTACAATCCGCACTTTAAGCCTGAAAGTGTCACTACGAGGCAATATTCACAGCACGCTTTCAGATGATTTGTATTACTTTGACCAC
Source organism: Micropterus dolomieu (assembly GCF_021292245.1). Lineage (NCBI taxonomy): Eukaryota > Metazoa > Chordata > Actinopteri > Centrarchiformes > Centrarchidae > Micropterus > Micropterus dolomieu. The sequence continues at coordinate 14,516,882 of NC_060163.1, forward strand.
CAGCTGGTTTTGAAATAAACAGGGCTAATGTATGTACACTGTTCAGCAAGAAAAATCCTATGCACACAGAAAGGCGCAGGAATTGCAGTGAATCAACATAATGTCGTTTACATCTTGCTTATGGCTGTTGTTGTAATTCAGCACATATCTGTCAGGGCGACACAGTTTTTAAATCACAAAGAACACACCCTACAGTAAAGCTGTGCAGCTTTAAGTGAACCAGAACCTCACGCACACACACACACAGCGGCCTAGCCCTCTGCAGCCATCAATTCACAGCAGTGAAGCCGACTGCAGCCTGCTCCTCTCTTTCTTCCCCTGTACCAGAATTAATTTCTCCCCAGAGCTGATAGGTTACGCTCTACTGCAGCCAATCTATATAATTAGGCCGTCAGCAATGTAAACCCCTGGCTCAGACTTCAAGTCCATTTCAATATTATGCGCAGACATGACAATGGCTTCATCAAATGTGAGTTATTCCTGCATTCATTTGATAAATTGTTGTTTCTTAGCTCTCTATGTGGCTTATCACTATACACAAGTGGCTAATGCTTCCTTTCTGTTTCTCTAGTTCCTCTTTCTCGGCTAAGGGGAACGATTCCCTTCTTCTACTGCACAGAATGTTTGATGTGTCTTGTCTTCCTTTGGGTTTTATGATGCATTTAGTATCTCATTACTAATGAATCACTTGCAAATGTTTTAATGGCCATTTAATATTGGCGGATACTGAAACCAAGGTGTACGCCCCTCAACACTTTCTCCCTCCCCTTTCTCAGCTGCGTTATGCAAGTATTTTTCCTCCCCGAGACAATTATGTAGGGTTTTGACGGCTGATCTCGCTCCATATGGCGACAGCTCTGTTAATCGCTACCTCCCAGAGAACTGCTGCGTGACAGCCTGCGTGTCAAAATCACCATCAAAATGGTGAGGCGTGGAAAGGGGAGAGCGGGAGATCTGTGCCTGTGTATGTGCATGTGTGCATGCGTGATTTTGGGAGGCCGGGAGGCGGGCAGCAAGGAGAAAGGAAAAATTAGCCAGAGAAAACAAAGTCAATGAGGCATGAAGGAGGCTTCCCTCTCCTGTGTTTGGTAGAGGTAGTCGTTACCACCACTCCAGCGGGAAGGACATAAAACGACAGCCTCGGGGATGGGGGGGGCTGGTGGAAGAACAGTGAGGCTGTAACAGGATTCTGTGTTTACTTGGTCTGGTTGTGGTTGTTGACTGAGGCAACACTTGACAGCACAGGTCTCCAATTCTCTGCCCGCGTGTTTGAGTAGACATTAACTTGTAGAATGCATTTGCCTTTCCACCAGCTGAATCAGATCTCCTTGGATTGACAATGACCTTTGGGACGGGGTGCTAAGAGGGCGTGTTGTACACAACGCTACAATATCAAGGTTCGAAACAATTACAATCACATTGACTTGCTTTGTGCATTGACTGATTACTACTGGGGAAGAGGGAAATAGCCTGCATCAGCCTGAATCCCCTTGTTACACATATTTACTTGTAGAAATTTATGATAAGAGCTATGGGATGTGGACAAAACACACACAAACACATCAATTTGCTGTAACAGAGATACCACATCTTCACATTGAAAGCAAAAAAACATGTTTAATCAATTATTAAGATGACAACTGGATGCAGACATGCAATTCCCAGTCAATTAGAGCGATTTCTAAGGGACAAACAATATACCTGGCGTTTTATATATATATATATATATATATATATATATATATATATATATATCTCATGGTGTAAGATCAGTTAATCTGCTTTTTTTTGCTGCTCCTACAGTTGTTTCCTAGAGAAAAGGTACATGTCTAATAAATGCTACATTTCAAGCAATTACAAAACCAATACTTTGCCACAGCTGCATTTGCATTCCTCCCCAATCGTCAATACTTTGGCAAAATCACGACATCACTATCCATATCATAGAGGTATCACCTTATTATGATTAAACAGGAATACACAAACATACACATAATTTGCTCAACAGGAAGTTGATTGATTGGTTGATGCTTCTTTTATGAGCTACGTGTAGCAGGCTGAGCCGCTGATTTGGACGGGCTTCCCCACATATACAAGCATGATGGTAATTTATCTTCCTTCCAATCATCATTACTGTTTTGATAAGTCTAACCTTTAGAGACAGATGGAAAAATACAAGCTTAAATATATCACTGGCACAGCAGGGTAACATTGCCATTCCGCTTTTAAAATCTGCAGATAATTTAGGATTGAAACTATTTAAAAATGCTGTGATAAAATACAGATTTTTTTCTTTCTCCAGCTGTGTGTAAATATTGATGCACATGTATATGTGTGTGGGAGACACTGAATATGCATATAAAGAATTAATGATGTCTCAAGCGGATCAGCAGAATTGAGATTAGGGCTAAGTGTAGTGGATCAGTATTGGTTACATAAAGTTAGATCCATACAAATGATTTGTTTGATGTAACCCACTGGGCTGTGGGTACTCCAGCTATGAAAAACATGGCCTATTAACAGTAAATCTATTACAAAAGCATTGCTAGCAAGTGAGACATGGAGCAACGTGAACAATTAACTTTAGAGTTTCACAACTGGTTAATGGAGGTGGAATGGTGGACGACACTGTACACAAACAAAGTGTCAAAACCACAAGTTGCTATTTTACAGGGGGCGGGGCAGTGGGTAGGACATATGCCTTTGGTATGGGAGTTCAATTCCCATCGTGACACATCCACCAATGTGTCCCTGAGCAAGACACTTAATCTCTAATTGCTCCAGAGGTGTGCGACTTCTGACATATATAGCAATTGTAAGTCGCTTTGGATAAAAGCGTCAGCTAAATGTATAAATGTAATGTAAATGGAAGTCACAGTATCTGGCCAAGAAATGGTGCGGCACAAAACCTCAACTTATGTAGCTCTGTGTAGTTTTTGTGTATTTTGTGAGATTTAGAGGTACTGGTAGGCTAATACCTTTTCTTTTGGGCAGAGCAAAGCTATGGCAATGTTTCCCCCTGTTTCCAGTCTTTATGCTGAGCTAAGCTAACCGTTTCCTGGCTCCAGCTTAATGGACATCAATCTTCAGGTGCTGCGCCTCCACTATAATATGCTGTGAGCGACCCTGCTGTGAGCGACCCTGCTGTAGGCTTCGGTGATAGGGAAAATTCTTTCTGTTGTAAACCGTCGACTTTCAAACAGCAAAGCCAATGTATCTGGCATATCATTTGTATTTCTGTAGAAGAAGAAAACGGTAAATTTAAAAAAATATGCTTACTTCTAATACCTATTTCAAACAATACAATTGGATATTTGTACTATTGAATTCGAAACAGAATTATATTGTGTCATTTCTATTTTTATATATCTTATGTATTTTTATGTAACTATATTTACAGTAAAAGTACACTACAAGCACACTGAACACATCCTTACAGTGACTTCATACCTTTGCCATTTCTTGTGGCACTTTCCAACTTTAGGTTGTTTAAACATGAATAATCATGAATGTTTCTGAACCATGTCCAGCCTAACCTTTCTCATTCCATGAGTGAGGCTTACTGAAAAACAAACAAACTGACTGTTAGACAGTGTGCACTGAGGGTTAAAGCCTGACTGAGTCACTATGGCTCATGTCAGAAGGCCTTAGACTTTGCCACCTCACACGACACACATGCCTAAGGTCAGCGTCACTGCCCTGCCAAGTGTTGACCTTTGATCAGTTAGAGGAGTGTGAAGTACTGCCCCAAGGTCTCTCAGGGTATATCTCAGAGCAGGGGAAGGAAACAACAACGACAACAGCCTTTAACTATCCCATTAACATTTCAATTGCATGTTTAAACATCAACATGTTTTGTCAACATACAGTGGTGCTCTAAAGCAAATGTATGTCATGAGCCTAATGCTTGATCTTTGAAATAGTGCAGATATCTGATACTACAAACAGCTTAACAGTGGATATTTTCATTTAGTAACCTGTGTGTGTAAAACACTGAAATTCAGAGACCTTTTTTATTGGACACAGTCAGTCCTCTCACATGCTACACGTATTGCAAAAAACATTTCCTTTCATGCCTCTGAGCTACAATGAATTTTACAAAGAAAAAAACATGCATTGTGCCAAGATTATGGTGGCTATAGTGAAGATAACATTTTTTTTCTGGAATTGGATTTCCTTTAAAACAGATAGATAAGTTTTAGTCCCTGGGCCCAAACACTGTTGTGCTTCTACCACTTTGTTAAAAAAACACTGTCTCCTACAAAGGAACTGCTGGCAGGAAACAAAGAGGTATCTATTTCACCTCAGTAATGCTTGAATTCCCATTGCACATAATCAGGCCAGCTGATATCCCGTCTTCAGTAACAAGCAGGAAGGTACAATATTTTTCTTTCACGTGCAGCTACAAAGGATGTTCACCCACATTTTAAAGCTTTTTTTTGCACTGATGTCTCTGCTGGACATTGTATTCAAATTTGCCTTGCGACTTTCACATACTGCTAAAAGATTTCCCTTTATAGTCTCAACAAAAAGCAGCAAATGCATGCACCTCTGATTTATTTCAGGTCAACAACAGTTATCAGGAATAAAGCATCATCTAAATTATATTTGAAAGTTCCTGGTTTATATTAAGTATAACAGTTCAGCAGTAGTAAATACAATAACCAGATCTCCCCCATCTCTCATGCTAATTATGGTTTGCGGCTTCAAAGTGTTCTTCTATGTTGTGCTTTTTCTGTTTACTGCTGCTGACTAGACACCAATCAAGCTCAACTCTCCTGTGCTGCTATCAGAAGCCTGTCTTGACCAATCAAAATGTCTCGTTGTTTACACTAAAGTGGTGTGGGAAGCAAAAGTCAGCAATTCCTGCTGTGCAAGTTATTTTTAGACTCCACTGGAGAAAAAAGAAAGACCAGGAAAATGCTTGTGATATTACATTTCCGAATCACACAAAGAGTGATGTGGGGGGAGGGGTGAAAAAGGGAGGGAGAGGAGAGATATTGATATGGAAGAGACGCATGGGGAGCAAGGCAGGGAAAATGGAGAGGAAAAAAGAAGAGATGAGGGTGGAAGAAAGCAAGGGGGAGAGACAGTCACACTTGGTTTGCCTCATCTCTGGGCGTATCATCTGGCTTGCAGGGGGAAAATTACTGTACCAGTCCCCCAAGGGCCAGAGTGACTTCCTTAACCACTTTAATAAACTGGAAGAGTGTGATTGCCCAGACAGTGCTGCTGTCAGCGTGTTAATTAGACACAGTGCTTTATCAAAGCTGGCCACTCATGAACCGACCAAGCATATTACCATAAATGGTTTACTATCACCCTGCACAGGACAGCAAACTTAAAGCATATAATCTAAATCCATTGTCATTTGCCTAAACTATATGTTACTTGCTGTTCATCAACCCGGTACAGTTCAGTTAAGTTGACAACTTATTAAGCAATAAATAAACATGGATTATTAAAACTGCGTTTGTTTTGAAGAATGCATTTCAAATTATATGCAGTCTTTGAAACATTCCATATTTTGCTATTCTCATTTACAAACCAGCCCTCTATCTCATTATCCAGAGGATCCCAATTACACTTTCACACACTCTGTTTACAGTTTGCTGGTGCTTTTTCACCTACAATCTTTGTTCGTTTTTTCACATCCGATCAGCATATGTTTAATCTTTAAATAATCGCCTTTTTAATTTCAGACTGCAATTCAGATTTGCACAAGCTGCAAACCATGTGCAAGTCTGTTTACTTTACACTGATCAGCTGTGAATTAAAAAATGTTTTATTTTGAACATGTGAGGCAACACGCACAGAAGACTCATTTGTTCACAAAAAACACAATTCAATGTGATGTTAATAAAGGCAAAAATCAAAACCTCAGTGTTATTAGTGGAACATGTATGTAAAGATTTGTTGAAGCATTTCTGCATTATGCTAACTTTAAGGTCTGATCTGTAAAATGCTAATTTAAGCCTTTAATTAATGTAAGTCTCTAGTTTTGCCAAAGGGAAAAATGATAATGCTTGGGATAATATACAATTAGATAAGATCAGGCAAATTAGTCAATATAATCAACCAGCTATATAGGTTCACATTTGCTAAACAATCCTAAATTTGGCAGACAAACAGAGAGACCAAGCAGATAGACCCAAAAAAGGACCCAAAGCTGCATGGTCATTTCCCCAGTTTTACGCATTTGAAATAACACCGTACAGTATGTAAACACTGCTTGCAGCTACTTCATATTGTAGCTAATATATTCAACTTCATATTGTAGCCCATATATTCATCCTCTTCAAGCCCAAGAATATACAACAGAGCGGGTGAGCAAAAGCAACAGTGTTTATCCACCCTCAAGACAGTAGATATAATAATCACCTCCAGCCCAAGTTTTTTGCAAAAATGAAACTAGGCTATTGAATAATTCATGAGCTCTGAGTGTGTGTCACCAACTCAGCATTTAGCTTGAGGAAACCATGGGAAAACTCTGAGAGGGATACTATTGTTCCCCTTTCATCTCTTATGTGTAGCTCTGTGCTTGGTTTATTTAAAATTCACATCTTCATAATGAGTGAAAAAAAGACATATTTATCCGAAAAGATACGTTTCACTTTGAATCTGCATAACACTGACATAATAACAGATGTCCAATAAAACTCATATGTTGTTCATGTAAATGTTAAATGGTAAATGGACTGCATTTCTATAGGGCTTTTTTTAGTCTACCGACCACTCAAAGCGCTTTACAACACATTCCTACATTCACCCACTCACACACAAATTGTTCCATGCAGAAGCTGCTATGCATGGTGCCACGCAGCTCGTCAGAAGAAGTTAGGGGTTCCATGTTTGGCTCAAGGACACTTTGACACTCTCTCTGGTGGAGACTAGACGACTGCTCTGTCTACTGAGCTACGACTTTACACCATGTTAGAGGTGTATCAAGTTACTGCTAATGCAAACAGAACATTCTGCTGCCCCTGCTTCACATTAAAAGCGTTCAACTGGCAAAAAGGGGGCAGTGGCATTTATTGTGAAGGACCTACAAGGATCACAATGCATTTGTCACAGTGGTAAGCACTAACCACAACTGCTCATTCAGCCACACTGTAAACGGACATAAGTCTGACCAAGTCACTGCTCAAGGATTGTTTGCTGCCCCTAGCTTTCTGGGAGTAGTAGTTTTCAATTGCCGTTACCACGGTAACCACAGTGTCACTGAGCAGTCTAGTAGTACTGAAATCTGAAAAGGATTACAACTTTAACAGCACATATTAGTGCTAGAAATATTATTAACAGGTGACACTTCTGTTGCCCTTTTTAACAGTCACTAACGCTTTTATGCATGCATACATACTCATGAATGTGTGCCTATTTGTAATTGCTTGACAAAATTAGATACTGATGATTGCATCTTTAGGCCCTTAGGGGAAACAGTCTGGGAGCTGCAGAATAGATGAGACAAAACACACAGAGATATGACGTAGTGAAGAAGTGGCCTGGGAAATGAAAGGGAAAATGAAACCTACTAAAGTGGGGAGAGTGGGTAGAGGGGGTGGGTGCGCAGGGCATGTCTTAATCTGTTTCCAAAAGCTTTTGCCTGCCCTTGAGCCCATCATTTTCCATCATGTGGGTGAAAATGAAAGACAACAGGTGAGCAACAGACCTGACTGAAGGCAAATGAGCACCCATCCCATCCTCAGCTGAAATATACTACAATATACATGGTGTACGCAAGATTGGAATAGCTCAAAAGATGCAAATTAATATACAGTATATATGAGACTATGATGATCTGGAAATGAGTTACATTTCATATGGAGCTGCCAAAGAATGTGGACGTGACAAACACAGCAATTCAAAGCCTGCCATCCATCTCCTTCATATTTCCCTTGATCTTTCCATCATGACTTTTAAGCTTCTGCTCCTGTTAAAAATAGGAAAATGACTAATGAACTGAACAAGCAAATCATACCATTGACTTAGGGCAAGTATAAATATAAAGTAAGATTAAAACTTTACGAATTGCAAAATTTAGCAAGTACTGGTATTTTTTTATTGTACAGTGCATATATTTGCAGAAGGTATTCTGAGGCTTATGCTCACAATAGAAACTGGGGCTTTCCTATTTGTTCACATCTGCCAAATCACAGAAAATTGATTCTTGGATAGCCAGAGATCTTTATCCATCCTCTCTGCTTGCCACTCTTTTGTTCGGAAATCGTATGTGCGCTGTTATATGTTAGATATTATTTAGGACAAACAAGGAACAACACAGGAATGCACAGAAATGCCAAGCGTGTGTCTTCCCAACAAGCACTGGTCAAGTGGAGGTGGAGAGGCAAGAATTGTGGGTCACAGTAGGTGAAATCTGGCACAGTCTCAGTAGGTGCTGGCAAATGAGCTATGGAGATACAAGGTGATTTTGTGTGAAGTGTGAAACAGCCAGAAAGGAGAGGAGAGGAAAAGTAACCTAATTCTATAGCTTAAGAGTGCTGTGAGGACTTGAGTTTTCCTTTTTAGCTGTGTTTTACGTTATTGGTATTGAATAAAGCAACTCTCCAGCATCCTTGGTTTTGTGTAGACTGAGCGGTTTTCACAGTGCTGCTGTTAATGACAATGATTTTTTCAGAATTTCTGAAAATGTAGCTTTGTCGTGTCCACAGGAAGGAGAGGCCACTTTAGTACTTAATGTATTTTGCTCTGTTTTGTAAGACTGAAGATTGAATGTTGTGGTGATGTGTACAGGAAATGGTGTAATAGTATTTCCAGCATAGAAGTCTAACAATTGGAGCTATGGAGGTTGTGTGTGAGTACAACAACAACTTGAACCTACAAACTAACCCAATGACATGCCTTATATAAGAGAACAGAGCTGAGCCAGATAATACGCTTTGACATAGTGAACACGGGTTTAACTCATTTTCAAGCCATGTCTGGGACCTGTGGTAAAGACAAGTATAATTCAATTTGTTTGGTAGAAGAACTACATACTGTGTGTACTACATACAATAGGTTTGTCTGCAAGACACTCATTCAAGCAATACATTAATTTCAGTAAATCTCGCTCTCTATTACAGCCTTTGAAAAGACAAAAGGCATTATCATCAATGTGCAGGCCTAAAATGCATTGCAGGGTCCCAAGCTGTGATGGATTTCGTTAATTAATGAAGTGTGATGGCACCAATACTCGCAAATATGGTATCTTTAGTGAATACGACAGTCTGCTTTCATGGCTGGCCTTATACAATTTCAAGACACTTACAATGACGCTGCTTTAGGCAAAAGGTCAGATGGCAGACACTTTCTTATTTCTACAAATTGAAGTGACTTTTCTTTAATCTATGAAGAAATGTCCTTCATGACATAATCAAGCAATCAAGTAGTAATTAAAACGCATGACAATGGCAAGATAATGATTTGTCTTTGCCATTAAACAAACATCAAGTTCAATGCCCCATGAAACAATAACACGCACTTCAAAACCTAATCAGTCATAAACATTAATTGTGGCATCTTTCATTTGACATAAACTGTGACTGAGCAAAGAAATGAGTTTAAACAGAGGGGCTGGGAAGGCAGGTTATGAATTTTCTGTTTTCTTAAGGGTTGTTTATGCTGTCACAAGCATGAATATGTAAAGATCACAAAAACATAGAGTCCCTTCTGGTTTTAGGTCACCATCACCATTTGATTCACAGAGTGACAGAATCTGCAGTGACTCGTCACATGATACGGGCCAGTCGCCCTGCATGGAAGCCGTCGTCTCTGTCCTATCAAATCTGAAAGTGTCTCTCCCAAACACTCCGACACTCCTCTCAAGTGAGATTGCTGCTCGCGGGGTGGGTGGATGAGACATGATCTCACTCTGGTAGGTGATGACATTGACAGGAGCAGCCAGTCACTCTGATTTGTTTAAACGGGGTGGAAGTGAGGGCTGGGGCGAGGGGTTGATGATCCTCTGTACTAGTCAGAACAAACATGTCCACTTATGGCCAGATGATGCATTGTGATGTCTCCCCTGGCCATGTGGACAAAACATGCAGCGTCAGGACCTGGATACATATCCCTCGGAGACAGAGAGCACTGCAGTGTTTATCATGAATTTCCATTGTTTGCCTAGTCATATTCATTTAACTGTACTTTTGCTGCAAACACTTAACTTCTTTTAAATTGACTTGTAGCTTTAATAGATTTCAATTTCAGATTTTAGCTGGAGGGCATAAAAAAATTGATAGCCGTTGATAATTTACTCTAAAAAAAGCAATAATACCTTTTCTCATACAATTTCAATTAATTTTCTATATGGGTAGAAGTAACAGATTTCAAATTTAATCTAACTAATAGGGCTAGGAGAGAATAAATTCTATGTTGATGGCTGCAGGCACAGTAGGAATATCCTTAAGACAAAACAAAAGTCAGCTCCAGTATTTGGCATATGAAAACCTGCTTAAAATTATTAAAAAAGACATTTTGTGGAGCTGGAAAATGTCTATATAAGTGCTCTGTTTTACCTGTTAATATTCATTCAAAGCAGGGCTATGCAGAGCAGTGCAACGCTCAGTGAATTGTATTCCTTGGTGTAACACAAATGATTGTCTTAGAAAATTCATAGGGCCTCACAGATGCATGACATTTGTTTTTTCTACTGTGGCTAAACACCCACAGTTTAAAGAAAATATTGTACCTAGGAGAGCATTACTGAGTGACTGCACATGGAAATATGATTTCTGCGCGTCTTAGCAACTTGCTGTGGAGAGGCTTGTTTCTGCCTTGAGGATCAGATGGAAAACCGTCAGGGATGGGTTGGCATGATTTCGAAATTGGAGAGTAATCATAATCCTGAGGGCTAATAAAAGGGGGACAAATTTGAGGAGCACAGACTGAATATGAAATGCATTTGGACAGATGAGAGAGAGCGTGTGTTCTTTCACAGAGGGGCTATTTTTAAACTATGACGTCTAATCGTGAGCAGGGGGTAGCTTTCTTTAATGACGGTGCTCGGGTTTTTTGACTGGAGTCAGCACCTCTGTTTCAGATCACATGGATTAGAGGCCAAGAATGAACAATGTGCGCCGTGCTCTGGCACAGACAGCCTTCAGTACTGCCAACACAATTCATCCATCCATGCTGGCAGCCCGTCTATCATTCACACTCAGCAGTAGGCCCACACCTTCCTAACACATCACTAAAGCAGAGATTACTTTTGGAAACATGATACTACAACCACTTCCATGCACCACCACCTACTACACCACTCATATACATACACAAACACAATGTTGAGGTTTCTCACTTCAGCACCAGGGTCAGCTCTCTGCTTTTCTGGTCACTTCCATCAGTCTGTCAATTGGTCTATTGGTGCCATCATCCACAGTCATATTTTGACAGCACCGCAGTCAGCTAGCCAATGTGCACTTACCAATAGTCACTTTAGACCTCACTGTTCCAGTTTCAAGTGTCACTTGACTGCTTTGAGCACCTATTGTCGATTTTTTTCTCTCTCTCATTTGCTTTTGCTGCAATTTTTTAATGAAATGAACACAAAGGTTGGCACACAGGCAAGACACATTAGTGCAATCTCTCTCTGCGATCTTATTTGACCATTACCATCTCCTTCACAGTACTACATAATTCCTGGGTGTTCCCCTGTGTTCTCATTATCTGCCTTTTAAAGGATGTGATTCTGCTGCTCAGCACCAAACAAATTCACTGAGCATGTAATAAATACAGGAGGCATTGCTTTTAATAGAAAAGAGAGCAGTGTTTTTTGGTTTTTGCATGCAAAGACTTGATTTACAAAGTTTCTGCGACCAAACTATGTGAGTTTTTCTGTTACCAAAAACATAAACGAGAAGTATTATTATATACTATGAATATCTGCAGGTTATATTCGAAGGGGAGATTAACACATAAACACAAAAATTTTTTTTTACATGGTGTCACAACAGACTGACAGTTTAGAATGGTGTTTCCCATTATAACTTCCCTGTATAATAATATGTCAACTTGTGTCTGTGGTGAAAATTATTTTCACACGTATTTTATGTCTTCATGCATTGTCTCCTTTATTAAGAAGCTGAACAAGATCTTCTTGTCCCCAGGACTGCTTACACAATCTTCTAGTATGGAAAGTGGATAGAAAATATCTACCAGAGTCCCTTTAAGTAACAACAATCTGAAATTTAAACAGATTTTTAAAATAAATTTTCTTTTTATCCAATTTTAACCTTTTAAATATTTAGCCCCATATGCTGTATATATGGCAGGCAGCTACTCATACAGTACATGACAGTACTACAGTATATTCTTCAGGTTTGTTTGTGAATTTATTATGAATGTCCGGGATGTTCTGCACCTGAGTATATCTGAAAAGAGCAAGTGAGTAAATTCTGTAAAATATTGTATCACCCATGCTCTACTTGACACTTTGTTCCCGGTCTAAGAACTGCACTCAAGAAACCTCCACATCCTTTTCTCTTCATCACCACCGCCTGCCCACTGTTTGCGACACCTCGTTTCTTGCATCAGCTCATCTGCCCTCTTAGAGCACCAACTCCTACATATTATATGAGATGAAAAGATCACTGGACGAACAGAAAGCTCATGTGTGTTTCACAGAAAAAAGATAAATCATTGGAATCTCAACCAACATATTTATTTTCCTATATCCTCTTAAGTCTTTCACTGCTCAGGAGCTGATACTTGATGATGGATGATTATTATTTGCTCTACAAACCTGACATTTATCTTATGTGGCTTCATCTCATGTGTTAACTCCCATTGTTCACTAGGTGCACATTCATTTACATTGTGACAGTGTGAATTGAGTGTGTTATTGTTATGGGTTACATGCAAGAGAGCATATATGTGAATATGGTTTTGAGGTTTAGCTGCACCTATTACGGATAGCCTGGGGAACAACCATTAAAAAACCAGTGGGTTTACTGTTGTAAGAAGACAGAAGTCTTATAAAATATGTATTCAAATGGCCTGGGGGTGGGGGTGTAATACAGTATAAAGTACATGACCAGAAAAAGCCTTTAACATTTTTCTACAGTATGCGTCACAATCCTAAAGTCACATCTTGAATAAATCTGTGGCCGATAAACTCTTCTGTGTTGTTGTACTGCGTGGTTAAATGCTGGAAATAGTGAATATGTTTCACCGAAGACTTAACTGTGTTTTTGTTATTACAAGCATAATTACTCACAAAGTAAAAGAATATTGATACTGAGTTGGATTGAGGACTCAAATATTTATTTTTGCATGATGAAAAAAAATTTGTTTTTGAACATTCAGTAATGATTTTGTTCAGCCATCCTTTTGTGAAATGCCGTTGTGCCTCCATCCAGACTCGAGTATTTCCTATCAAGGTCTGGCGAATAATGCTAATAAAAATGACTGTCAATAGCGTGGACATTCTTTAAGAGCATGCAGGGATATGTCTATGCACTCTCTGAAACCCTTGCTGAAGGCTGTGATTAATTGACAAGTTGATTGACAACTCAAATACCACAGACTGTCATTACATTCAGCATTCACCTACTAGCTTGAAGACATCTCTCCTTGCCTTTCAGTGGACAGAAGTAGACTTGACAGAGTGGTTTTACATGATTATTTTAGACATCATATTATCACTCATTCCTCCTAACAGGGGTTCAAATCCTAACAAATTTTCTGTAACAAATGAACACATCTGTCGGAAACACATCACAAAGATGTCGTGTCTCTAAGGCAGAGGTCACTAATAGGCGGACCGCGGTCCGGATCCGGACCCAGCCGCCGTCCTCTCCGGACCGCCGACCTACAGCACATTTATTATTGAGACTTACTACCTCGTGACGGAGCGTTTCTATTTTAACCCGCGCAGCTTTTCTAGCATTTACTGTACTGATTTAGAGGACTAGGAAACTCACAGACCAATCGCATGTGCTCCAATCGTCTCATGTGACGCTGCTCAGCCAATCAAATCTGTGCATACCGATGCTTGCGAGTCGAGTCCGCGAGATTCACCAGAGACGTTTTGGAAACACACCCGAATTGAGGAGACGAAAGATAAAAGAGATTTCACATGACTTTTAATGTACAGATTTTTACATGTACATTCCTCCCACGGGCAGATCAAAACCAGAATATCTCATAGATCTCCAATATGCTAGCTGGAGCTCACGTTTCTCACTGAACAACAGAAAGTAGGAAAGTGGTAGCTCTGTAAGAGGAAGTGTTGAGGAGTGTTTATTATAAAATTGGTTAAGACTACACTTCATCACTTCAAGCTACACTTTTTATTACATTTTTTTCTAAAAATTAGGCACTTTAGTTTACTTAAATTTAGAATTTATTATTTGAATAGTTATTATTTATTATCCCTCCAGTTTGATGTGAAAACTGAGTGAAATATTATTTGATTTGACAGTCCGTTGTTGACTAAAAACATGTGTTGATACAACTATAGGTTATAGTACTGAATGATAACGCAAGTTCGTCGTTTTGATGTTCCGGACCTTTGCTTCAGGAAATTTTCTCTAACTAGACCTCTTTGAAATCTAATTGAATACCCCTGCTCTAAGGAATTCATTAAGAATTTAAAGCCATTTGAGCTATTTTAAAAAAAACACATTTAAAGCTGGAATCTGTAATGTTAAGGTTAATCTCTTTCTTGGCACGAGTTAGATGAGAAGATAAATAACACTCTCATGTCAGTGTGGTAAATATGTAGCCAGAGCCAGCAGCCACTTATCTTAGTTTAGCATAAAGATTGGACGCAGGAAAATAGCTAGCTTGGCTAAGTCCAAAGTAAAAAAAATAGTCTACCAGCACCTATAAAACTCCCAAATTAACAAGTTGTAGCTTGTTTATTTAATCCATAAAAACACAGGGGGTTGCGTTGTTCCTGTATTTATGCTAGTTAAGCTAAACAGCTGCTCGCTTCATATTTAGTGTACAAACTTAAAAGTGATATTATTCTTTCAATCTAACTTTCGGTAGAAAGAAAAATAAAACAATTTCCTTGATATGTTGTAAGTATGGGAGAGGCAGGACGACTGAAATGCGGGACAAATGAAACACAGCTTTTTCTCCGAGCCTATACAAATCTGATATGCTAAACTACCTCAGCACATACAGTACACAGTGAAAGAACCGTGAAAAATCAGGTGGATATGTCACACATTCATGGAGTTATGCTGAAAAAGCTGTTTTCAATCACAGATTAGTTAGTACTTTAACACATACTGAAGTTTTAAATGTCAAAGTCTTAAAGTTTAGAAGCTGGTGAAGTCTAAAAGCCAGGAGTCAACACTTGTTTCAATCGTCCCGACACGTAGACATTCTACCCTATTTAGATACTGCAGGAGTGGGGCAGAGTCCACTAGGCTGCAAGCTAGACCACCAGGATACTCACAGCCAAATAATAAGGTCTTCACAGTAGACCAGGAAAACATGCTTCAGATGACCATAAAAAGGGCAGCTGGGATCTAATCCGAATGCGGATTAACTGTTTGATGTTCTAAAAGTAATATTTAATGTAATTTTTATTAAGAAAAAGGACGTAATAAGTTCGCATTTACATATTAAGAAGGACACTGTTAAGCATTTTAAATAAAAAACAAGAATAACATAATGTATATGTATTTAGATGTATATCATTGTGTTTCTTCCATCCCACCCCTGTGTTTCATCTGTCCCGCACATTAGGGACGAATGAAACAATGCGCATTTTTTAATTTTAATTTTAATTGCGCAATTAAACCGAAGTCGTTGCACATCTTTACAATAAAAAACACCTTGTATTGATAGAACACACGTGTGAATTTTTGATCACAATAACAAATTATTTCTGTCTGTAACATTATCTTTTAAAATGATGTATATCTGAAAAGTGTTTCGTCGTCTCGACTCTCCCATATATAGTACGTGTGTGTACAATGAAATGGGACAAGCAATGGTGCATATATTATGGTTGGATACAAAGTCACACCTGGTTAATAATACATTTATGTTACCTGGTCCGTCAATTATACTTTAACCGTATGTAGTTTGAACAGGCAGTAACTCATGGCTTACAATAGAAGTCTCAGACTGACACAGCAAAAATGCAAAGTAGCCCAGCAGTAGCTGGCACCTACAGTGAGGAACACAAACAAACATAAAATCCATGTCATTCGTGATTGGAAATAGCACAAGATGAACTGTGAATTTCTGTGTCAGAAATATTATGAGAATAAACATTCTTAAAGAGAAGCCAATAGACTTCACATATATAATTTTAGATTTCCTGAAATAGACAAGCATTTTAAGACGACTTCCTGCTTGCTTTGTAGAATAGCATCAATGTGGGAGGGGGGCGAGGCTCAGTTCTGTGCAGGCCAAATTTCAGATGTCATTTTTAAAAGGTATGATTGTCCAATTGATGTTTTTGTTTCAACATTGACATACAAAAGTGTAAATAAATATACCAAATTATGTGTCATGAGTCTGCAATAAAAGCAGACATATTGCTTGATGCTATATTTCTGAATGTCACTTCAAAGTCCCTGAACATGCATTCTTACACTGGGTTACTGACATAAAATCTAAAAGTCCTGATTCTCACAAGCAGTGAAACACAAAGGCTTGTTTAAAAGCATACCACGAGACCCTCAGTCGGTGACTGCCATCTAGACCTGGAAGTGCCTGTTCTGCACAGGATTCTGATTGCAGCGGCATTTTTTAAGATCCTGATCAAACTCTCTGTGACCACACTGTTGACCAGAGCAGAAAGCTAGTGCGATCTAAAGACTGAGTGAGCGCAATGGATGACGAAGAGCAGGACACAAAATAGACAGCAGAGAGGCAGATTAAAATAGGAGAGAAAGGGAGACAGGGGCTTACTCTTTTTTTAATAAGCGGATTCAGGTTTCATTTTTTGAATTTGACATTGCTGAACCCCCCTTTGCCATCTCCCCATCCCAATTTCCGTACATAATGTTTTGTTGTTTTTTATTTGTCATGTTTGTTGATGAATGGATTGCTCACATGGCGCCGTTCTGAAGAAAACTGCCCCACGTGAGTCAGCAAAGAGATGTTTTGTCAGTTAAGAGCATTTGACTGATATCAACTTGTGCGACAACAGTGCACTGCTGTCCCATTAGTCGAGGGCAGGTTGGCACAACATCCAACTACGGAGATGGCGTACAAATCCATCCGTGTTCTCCAGACAGTGATAATCCCCACTGATCTCCTCTCTGCCTCTCCCCCATCCTCCCCAACATCAGACAATGGAGAGGGAGGGAAGGATAGAGAGTAAGAGACTGCCAGGGGAACTACAGAGTAAGGAAATGGTGTTAGAGAGTAAGACTGTAAGACAGAGGTTAGTAGAGACAGCATTAGAGAGATGGGGAGAAATATGGACTAAGCACACCCACGTCAGCCTCCCCCATGATGTCACAAAGGCTCCCTCTGCTGCCATGATGCACATGATATGCTGGAGAGGATTATGCAGTAATCACAGTGGTCTGGCTGTCCTCACAAGGGAGTATCTAAATCCCTCCTCTCCCACCCAGCAGTTGAGCCCTCTGCCGGCTTTGCTGAGGGATGTACCTGGGCAAACAGTCAATGGTATTTGGGAGGATTTAAAAACACTTCTAGGAAGAATGGAGGTCCCTCAATCAACACCAACACAAGTGGTTTGTCCTCAAAAGAGAAAGCACCCACAGGTTATGTGAAAACCAAAAGCCAAAAAGAACTTGAAAGACAGTTCCAAGTTTAACCATATTCCATCCATCCATCCATTGTCAACCGCTTATCCTGCGTACAGGGTCGCAGGGGGCTGGAGCCAATCCCAGCGCACATCGGGCAAAAGGCAGGGTACACCCTGAACAGGTTGCCAGTCCATTGCAGGGATACACATAGACAAACAACCACTCACACTCACATCCACACCTAACGACAATTTTGGAGACACCAATTAACCTAGCCTGCATGTCTTTGGATGGTGGGAGGAAGCCAGAGCACCAGGAGAGAACATGCAAACTCCACACAGAAAGGCCATATTATCTCTACTTATTCAAACAATCTCCTCATAACTTAAAGCCCATCACACACCATATTTTAACCATATTATCTAAACCACTTATTTGGAAGTGGAAATGAAGGTTGACGGTTAAATAGGCACTTGTTTAAAACCAGTGGGATCGCTCTTCTTGCTTGACATAATGGAGTCCATTGTACAGCTGTGTTGAGCAGCCTACAATTACTGAATAAAATGTTGTTGGATGAGTTATTATAATCAATTTGAACAATGGCCAAAACTAGGTAAATAACAATTTGCTTGTAAGAAAGAGGGGGTGGGGGCAATGCTTGATGTGAAATGTTGGCTTCTGCTTCATACAAAATACAATGTTTCAACTGAGAAAGATTTAACAGAAAAGCATGAGCTGTTTGTTGGCACTGTTTATATAGAGCCCATACCAATTATTTCATTAAATACTGTACATAATTCTGGAAGGTTTTGCATCATCATCATCTGTAAAATAGTTCAATCTCACTGTAAAACCATCAAAGTACATGGATTTGCACTTTCTAAAATATGGCTGCGATGGCCTATTTCTAAAACGTATATATTATATTATATATGAAGCTGGTTATCCGTCGATGCCCAGTCACATCTCTACAATATCTATAATGGATATTCTAAATTGCTAGATTCATGTCAATGACAAGAGGCAAAAGAGTTAAGAATATAGAGGACAGGGTGGTGAACGAGTTTGTAATGTGTTTGACTTAATAAATGACACAGGTTCACTTCCCATTGTTGGCTTTTGTAATAGTTCTCCAATATGATCAAACAACAATCTTTCCTTAACATTAACCATAGTTTTTGTTGTCCAAATTACTTTTACTACACTTGACTGTAGCTGCCATACACAAATTGTTTATTGTATGAATGATGGGTTTTATAAACATTGTCATTGGACAAAATCCAGGGCTTTGTCCGAAAGTGATGTTCTTCTTGGCAAGTGGATTGCAGCTGCTGCAATGCCCATCATGGATGGCTGGTCACTGCCAACTACATTTCTTTGTTTTTGTGTTTGAACAGCATGAAATATAACTGAAACTGATTAGGGCTTGAAATCACCACCATCTATCCTGCCAACTGTGGGCACAATTTGGCTGTTGAGAGCAACTATGTTTCTTTTATCTGGCACTTGGGTAAGTGGAGTTTTCTTCCCTCTGGTTCTTGAATGAACTCCAAGCATCTCCAGTACAGGGAGTTTTATTATTTTGAACCATCCTCTCATTCCTTTGTCCTTTGTTTGGTTTCTTTCGGCAAACCAACCACATCCACTGTTTTTTTTATCCACAGCGGGAAGTCTCCATTCATCCCACTAGTGCAGTATGATACAATAAGGCATAGTGAGCCTCAGACCGCACAATCTGTTCATTTTTGTGTCTAGCCGAAGCACACATCAGCACAGCGGAGCATTGCAAAAGATCGAAAGAAGAGACTGCAAGTATAGATATAGGTTAGTACTTGATTTTCCTTCTCACTATGCTGCATCGAGCATATCAGCCACCACGTCACTTCATTACCTCACAGTTATTCCTGCAAACAGTGTATAGTTGTGAAATGTGTGTGCAGCACGTTCTTGTAACATGACTTTAGAAAGCATGGATACAACTGGTAAATGGACAGAATGAGCAGGAAATACACATTTATGTATTTATTGGCTTTCTATGCAGCTAGTAGACCTTACTCCTATTTTATTTTTCTGGCTTTTCTTGAAATTTGCTTGACGTTTGGCTGGACTTGTGACATGCCATCCATCCTAAGCCACCAAGTAAGCTGTCTGGGGCTGGACAGCTGGCGGACCCCACCCCAACAACAATGGCTTAATCTCTGATCCCTGGTAGCTGACATGCCCTCCACACCTCCCCCAACTTTCAGTCCTGCGCTGTCTGTCTGTCTATCTCCCGCTCTCAGCAACTCTCTTTCTTTCTAGCCCTTCTGTTTAATTTTTCTTATGCATGCCAGCACCTGTTATTAACAAGCTATATCACTAAGCTATTTAGTTTGTCAAGTAAGGTAGACAGGTAAAGCAATCCCTAACCACTTGCAGTATATATATATATCAATCTTCACTATTTAATTTCAGTGTTGTTTGTATGCTGACCTATGAAATGATGTGTCAATATACAGCTAAAATTTAAAAGAAGAAAGGTATAAAAAGATGACAGTGGTACAGAAAAGACAGGAGAAATAATGGTAACAAAATTAAAAATAATAAAAATATTGAAGCAGTCGTAAAAGTAAAACACAAAAGGGTAAAGATATCAACTGTAAATAACCTATATTGGTTTTGTAAACTACAGAAGAAGAACCACTCAGTACAGAAGGCTGAGTTATTCCCAAATGGAAACTTGTTAGGATATTCCTTCTTCCACCTTTGGCATATCAAAAATATTTTAAATTTTGATTTATTTTCCAAGAAATCAAATTGGTATTGCTTTTGAAACAGCATTACCTTTTATCTGCCTTTTAAGAGCATTGTCTGTGTAAATCTTTAAACTGCAGATTAGTTTCCTTGATCTAAAGAATCTCTGACATGAATAATTATTAAAGGCATACCTGAATATTCAGTATGATCAGTTTGAAAAACATGGCACACAGTTACAGCACAGACTTTAGTATTTGTTTCATATATAACCAGACTTCTGTAATGATCATTTATCAGTTGCATATACAGAACTGCCAGTAAGTCCCAGCAAGTAAAAGTAAAACATTTCTTACCCATCCTTTGCCACTTTCCTGTAAAAATAATTCTTATTCAAAATGTATTTTTAATACCTGCTCTATTTCCCACATCATTCCCACCCACATCTAAAATGGAGGCAAGTAAGAGTCTGACTCGCATAATGAAATCAGACAGATGACTTAGGTCCTTAGTTCATGCACCCTCCACATTCAGGGTTACAGAAACCTAAAAGTGGATTTTGACAACTCGGGCAATTGATGCTTTTCACTACTTCACTGTGCCATTTTCAAAATTACGCCACAATAACAGGGCAAAGAAAGGTCTGAGCATCTGTGAGAGGTAATGCATCCTTTGAGGAGGAAAGGTTTGCTTTCACCATTCCATATTTTTCTCTCTCGTCTTTGTGAAGGTGCACAAATGAACCAAACCAAAAATCAGTGATAGCCACGTGATTCTATCCACAGTGCTGATTGAGAATGGTGGACAGGAATCCTATTTGCCCATGACAAAACAAAGTAACTAAGACGTAAAGAAACAAGGCGCCCATCAAAACCTGCTCAAAATCACAACTCCGTCGTTAGCTGGTGGCTAACGGCTATTTGTAGTGTGAAGTACAAGCAATACAAGCACAAGTGTAACAAATAAACACAAAGCTGCATGCTTCCTTGAAAATACACCAAACGCAATCCGTAAAAATCACATCCCTGCAACAGAAAACAGCAGATCTGTTAATAAAGATGCACCCAGACAGACATATTTGTATTTTTTAACATGTATTCTTCTTTGGCTTTAAAATAGTGTTGCATGTCTTTTTATCACCTTATTAAAGGTACAGGACAAGGCATGCATTGAGGGGTAAAGGTGAGAGCTGGGGGAAGAAGATTTAACTCTTTCATCTTCAATTTTCCATTATGGGAGGAACAAGAACACTGTTGAATTAGAAGGGTGATCTCCCTGTCCTCTTTGGTCAGTACTCAGAAGGAATAATAATGAGTGAGACTGGGGAAGAATAGTGAAGCTTAATGTGCCTCACTAAGACATGGCTACACAGAAATACATCAGACTCTGCAACAGCTCTGGAAGCCCTCCAGAAGTGTTACAGACTGCACGCTGACAGAAAGAATGAAACTGGCAAGGGAAAAGCGATGTTGTCTTGCCTTTTTTTTTTGACAACAACAGATGTTGTAATCCCGACTGTAGAACAGCAAAGGCACATAACTGCGGTCAGGATGTTGAACTGCTGGCCAGGGGTTTAAAACAACGCTGCTTTCACAAGCCATTGCTCTCATTGTTACCCTTCTGCAGTCAGCTCATGCAGATGTTCTATGTAATGTCGTGCACCGGTAATCGCAGGATTACAACTACTGTAACCAGGCGCCATCATGGTTTCAATCATGCCTCCCACTCCTCCATTCTCACAGCTCTCAAAGACACATTTCTGTGTATTATTTTAACCTGTAAATCTCCTGACAGCAACACATTTGCGCCTCTGCTCTGCAAATCTGATAATAACCTGCAATGCACACTTGTGCATTCTACTCCATCCCTGCTCATTTCAGTGGTGGTATTATATTTATGACATATGCTCTATTTTTCCCCTTTTACCTTTTTATGCTCTTTTATTTCAGTCCTATTTTTCTGCTGCTATGACAAAATTTCCCTGCCTGAAACACTCATCCTAATTTTAATTTCCTACATTTTGCGTGACTATGGAACTAAATAAGGAGTGGCAGACATGAAAAAGGAAAGAGAGGTAGACCAAAAGACAGCATGACATAGAGTCAGAGAGAGTAAGAGGAACACAAAACATTATTTTTGGCAGCCTCTCCAAGCATCCCCGTCAGTCACTCTCATTACCATCCAATTGTGAGAGGAGGGCTACTCCATCCGGCATAGTGGAACACAACCTGGCAGCTGCAGCACTGTAGCACAAGCCAGGACTCCACTACTGAGCCAGGTCCACACATTTGGCCTTCTCTGTTCTTCTACCTATGCAACTGTATTGCCTAAAAATGTCATTTCACAGTGATCTTTGTTCATAGTTTTCATTATCTGCAACTTAATCGGCATCGAATAACAGCTGCCCTTTCCCAGTTGCAGTTCAACTATATTATGTTTTTAAATGTATGCCACTTACAACTCATTTAAATGCTTTTCACACTCTTAAATTCAGTGTATTGTTCAACTGCAGAAAAACATTTACCTAAAGCAATGCCTTGTTTTTCTGACTATGTTTGACCTATAGGCCTACTGAGCATGTGTGGGCTTTACTATATGGCAACTTTCAAATCTACAAGCTCATAATTACAAAGCTGCTTTCCTCAAAGAAACAGAGGTGATTAAAATGTTATTTAATTCATTTCTGTCTAGTAAATCATCATCTGATCATTCTGTATATTCAAAAGTGCCCACCAGGGACTAACTGACCATGGCAAACTTGTTTTTGTAAAACAAAGTACAGTATTTTGCTCTTATTTGTATATAGTCTGGCCATCAAATAGCCATCAAAGCACTAGGAAATATTGTGATATGAAACAGGTTAAGTATATATGAATTATACCTTTTAAAAAAATGTTTAGTTCAGAATTTCACAATGACTGAGAACAATGAATAAGTTATATTCTCCCATGCCTCGACAACATTAAGAAGCCCTCGAGTGAGCCTATTTAACCTCCAGCTGCTTCACTGGAGCTGCTCAGTGGCAGACTGTGGAAGGCTGGGTTTGAACTAGGCCCCATACTATGAGTCCTATGTTCCACTGTATGAATAAAAAGCAGGATAGTGCTTTCAAACTCCCATTGAGTGATAAAGAAGACTTCAATTCAAAGAAGATTTTATAGGGTGTAAATGAGGGGGGTTCACTTAATTTTTCCACACAAAGAAAAGGTTTTCAAATGGAAAATGGGAAAACCAGACACTAGCAGAGGTTTGCACAGCTTTCGATATTTTTCATTCATGTACAAAAGAAAAGAAAATCCTTTATCAGGCTACACGTGATCACTTAAAAGACGATCAGGATTTCTGCACCAGCATGGCGGTAGCCGAAAAGTCAAGTAAATAAAAAGCTTGAGATAGAAGTGAGTCACAAAAGGTAATGTGACCACAGAGCTGTGTGAGTCAAAAGCTTACTTTCGCTCTGTTATTTTGGAGCAACATTACACATCGTCTCTCATCCCTGTGTTCTGAGCCTAAGAGATACTGTACTGCTTTGGCTTCTCATCGTCTCAGCATTACTGATACCCAACACGACTTCAGCTGTCTGCGATTGTTACATCTTATCTGGTAAAAGTGGTGCGAGGCAGAGGCACACATGAATAGTGGAGATGACACGTAGGGAGAGGCCCATGAGTGTTTGCCTTGCATGAGAGTATGAAGTGCTCCAAATAACCAGAAACCATGCGAGCTCAATTGCCAATGATTACACATGCTGTCAGGAGAATCGTTCAGGGCATTATGAAGACGATGGGAAAAAATACAACCTCCAACATCTACACACCGTTCCGTTACATTAACTTACATGCAATAAGCCGCAACCTCACACGCCACATTCACTGGCAGGTATTTATTCACCATCCTGGCCTTTTTCTTTTTTTAAAATCATCCAAATGAGGGCAAAATCTCCCTCATGTCTCCTGTGCTGCACCTGCAGGATGATGCCATCAAATTATTCTAATTCTAATGACATTTGTACCAATGTGCGAAGAATAAGTGATTTTCATGACTGTCACTTTATCATCTCTCATTGAGACAACTGAGAAGAGACTGTAACCCCCCCGTTTCCTCGCTGTGATGTCAATGTTTTGCAAGGCTTATTTTAATTTCCACTACCTTTTGAAGTCTTGCCAAGATGCATTATAGAATACAAAATTATATCGGCCCTTTTTATCATAGGTCTCTAATTGATGTTTTCTGAAAGAGCACATTTCTATCTCTATTTGAAAGGAATCTGCTAAGGCGTGTACTGCAAGAAATTAACTAATTTGAGGATTATTGAAATATTAACAATTTTTAACTATGTACATTTTCACTAAAATTACATCTATCTTCTGTGTCTGGGTGATTTGGACCAGAGCTTCAAAAAGAAAAATATACCACAACCCAAAGCAATCGCAGTCTTTGAGCTGTTCATTTATTCCTTACACTAACAGGATTACTGCCTTGCAACACAACTACAGATATCAAGGCGAGGAAATGGCATCCAAGGATCTCTGACTAGGCCTGAACTGATTGAAGCTGAAGAAGTAGCCAGTTAATGAAGCAGTAGTCTGCTCCAGAGGCTCATGACATGATAAATAAAGAAATTGGTGTGTGTGCCTGTTTCAATTAGGAGGAAGGTCATTGTGTGGGCGTGCACAATATTTTTTTCTGCTTTGTTTCCTATGCATATGTTTGCTCTCTTCCCTGAATTCCTTCTGTGTATCTGTTCAGTGGATATGTGCATAAGTCATACATCTTAAAGCAGGGGTATTCAATTAAAATTCAAACATTTCTTGAAGCAAAGGTCCGGAATATCCTAATATCTAACTTGTGTTTTCATTCAGTGCCATACGTATAGTTGTATTAACATATGTTTTTAGTCATCAACTGACTGCCAGATCAAATAATATTTCAACAATATTTACAGTCAGTTTTCAAATCAAACTGGAGGGATAATAAGTAATAATAAAACTAATAAGTCATTCTTAATTTAAGTAAACTAAAGGCTGCATTAAAAAAATACACAAGAGTTTTTCAACACATTTTAACAAATGAACAACTTTAATGCCTCCTTTTCTATTTCATTTTCTCTTATATACCACTTCGCTTGTTAAGTGAGAAACATGAGCTCTAGCTTGTCCTGCAAGCTAGGGTTGTATTTTATGTTCCCTCAGTTCGGATTTGACTGATGCTTCACATTGCCGCTTTTAATAATCGTGACAGTCTCGGATCATATGAGATATTCTGGTTTTGAACTGCCCATGGGAAGAATGTACATGTAAGAATCTGTGCATTGTTGAACTTGCGGACTCAACTCGCAATGTTTATCGGAATGCACACATTTGATTGGCTGAGCAGCATCACATGAGATGATTGGAACAGATGCAATTGGTCTGTGAGTCTCCTGGGCCGCTAAACCAGTACAGTAAATTCTAGAATAGCTGCACGGGTTAAAATAGAAACGCTCCATCATGAGATAGTAATTCTCAATAATAAATCGGTCCACCTAACAGTAACCTCTGTCTTAAAGTATTAATATTGTGTGTATTTATATGCATTATGTATATTTATATATGTGAAATGTTAAAAACAAATAAAGGGGTTTATAAAAAAACTTAATGCTGATGCTAGAATTGAAGCAGCTCCTCAACAGAACACTAACCGGTGGTTTCCAAGATATCACGCAGCATTAAATCAGCTCTAACTGCTGCATTTCCCCCTAGAAGCAAAACATTGAGTAAAATTTGGTTCTTAAACATAGTGCAGCTGATTTCACAACATTTTAGATCTGGACCTGCACAACTAAGAAACTATTTAAAATTCATAGAGACCACCTTCCCTAAAATCAATCACTGAGATGTTTTTATTTTCCTCAAGCACGGCCTTCTTCCCCACAATCTACAACTGAGATTTGCACATGCTGGAATTGAATGAGGTGAAACACAATCATCGTCAGGAAATCCGCCCTTCTCTCCATTTTTGAAATAGTTTTCTGAAATTTCAACGTATTGGTGTGCTCTCTTCAAGGCATGATTGGAAACAAAAAAAAGGGCTCAACACTTTTGGAATGTACTTACCGGGATACAAAGACACAGAGCACTTTATTTAACAATCCATTTTGCAAACTATAGGAGAATTCTACCCAGAGCTACCCAGTTTCTGCAATTGCTGGGAGTATGAAGAGCCAAAACATCTTATCACTCATCCTGCATCTAAGGATGACCTTTGTTAGGGAAAATCAATTTGCACTTGCTACAGGGTAATGCTCAAAGCTGCTAATCTTCATTCCAAAAAACTGTCAGACCAATCCTTCTGTGTTCAGCTGAATATTATTTCTTGAATCTGCCTAAGCATACAATATATCTGATCACCAATGCCTAACCTGCCAGACATCTAAAAGGATGGAGAGTTTACCCTCGACATTCAAATTGGAACAAAAAGACAGCAATTGATATCCTGTGCACCCAGTAAAATAGTCACTATGGTGTGTTTTATGTTTAACAGCCGGAAATGTACACCAAAACTCCCAATAATAAAGCATAACTAATCCTGAATTAGTTATGCTGACCAGGTCAGTAACCAAGCTTAACTAAAGGCAGCTTATTATCTTATTCATCAGGTAATAGATGAATAAGGTACTAAACTGTCTTTAAATCAATGACTGCTGTAATTGAAGTGGTCTGATTTAATCAGATGAAGAAAGGAGTGTGCATGGAGCCGAACATGCACAGTCATTACTCATTAAACTGTTAAACTGTACAGCTACAGCTAGGTCTTTGTGCTCACAAGTAACCATCCAGCCATCCATCGTCAACCACTTATCCAGCGTACAGGGTCGCGGGGACTGGAGCCAATCCCAGCTTACATCGGGTAAAAGGAGGGGTACACCCTGGACAGGTCGCCAGTCCATCGCAGGGCCACCACAAGTAACCAAACACAAATAAACCCACAGCTGTAGACCCTATTCAGTCCACTTAGTTTGTAAAATATATGGTTCTCCAGCTGGATTCAACTGGATTTACTTTTCTGTTCTGCATGCCAAGTGTGTTAACAGTGTGGCAGAGCCTATGAGACAGGTAAAGAGATCTTGTAATGGTAATGTTGTGCGTGATCTGCATTTTAACAAGCACTAGCAAGGCCCTCTCTAGCCCTATATCATCATGTGTGGTACATAATAATATTGCATTTACATCGGCCCTTTTGACAGCCATCAGAATTGCATTAAAGGCCCAGAAACACATCCCACACAGGTGGCATGGACATGTTCATAAGTGTTTAAAGGTCCACATTATAGGCATTCACATTCTCCACTTTGTAAATAGACAAATAGTGGGTAAAATATGATGTTATAGAAACTGGTCTAAATCCAAATTCACAAGTTTGTTTTTACAGCAAATTCATCACATCACATTCTTCAGTGTAAGGTTGGGACCTGCCATTTTCATTTATTTCATTCACAATGTTGGTGAAGGGGAAGCTATCCCGAAACTCTAAAGGTGACAAAGGGCTACATACAGAGAAAAAAAACACTTTCACTCTAAACTTGATTGGCCTTTCAGGAAACAGTTACAAAAGTTCTTCTGGTCGGGCAAATTTGCAGCATTTGAGGTTACTGCCCTTGGAATGTATCCACTCAGTAGGCATATACAGTAAATGTCAGTTGAATTAGATGAGCAAGTGTTAAATCTTTTTTTGATCAGGAGCTAATAGTTACTGTTTACCATGAGAGGTTTTGCTTTCCCGATGCTTAACTTCCCTTTAAAAACTATAAGTTAATTTTAGCAATTTATGTGAGTTTGCAAACCATTATTAGGAGCAGTTTGATATTCTGGGAAATGTACTTATTTGCTTTCTTGCCAAGAGTTAGATGAGAAGATTGATACTTCTCTCATGTCAGTAGAGTAAATATGAAGAAGCTACTGCAGCAGCAGGTTAGATTAGCTTAGCACAAAGATTGGAAACGGGGGGAAACAACTCCTAAAAAAAAACTGTATAATTGTATTTCCCAATATGTCTACTTATTCCTTTAAGATGATTATTCTTTCCTTGGGACACTTTACTTTGCATTTAA
The DNA here is from genome assembly GCF_021292245.1 of Micropterus dolomieu. Lineage (NCBI taxonomy): Eukaryota > Metazoa > Chordata > Actinopteri > Centrarchiformes > Centrarchidae > Micropterus > Micropterus dolomieu. The sequence goes on from NC_060163.1 coordinate 14,545,391, forward strand.
AAAGAAAATAGTGATACCTGAGTACCTCAAAAGTTTAGAAATGGTCAAGGCTGCAAAAGCTTGCACAGGAGAGGTGTCCTAGAAAGATTTTACGAATGAGGCTGACTGGGGATCGGCAAGAAAGACAGCATGAAGGCAGCAAGGAAATCATGAGAGAAAGGACTAAGAAAAAGTTGGCACAGAGTACAAGAGTACACTGCAGTGTTGTGGTAATGGTGTGTTTATGGCTTTTGCTCCAGGCACTGTCTAGGCTACTCTACAAAGCAGGTAATGAGTCTGCTCCCTAATTTACCCACCTCTAGCCATCTCAACAATTTATGAGATGGTGTCTATGTTTGCCAACAGCACATGGACAAAAATTCACCCTGTATTTACAGGAGTTGTGCTTTCGTGGTTTGTTTTTCACCTTCACAGGCAAAGTGGGTTTAGGTCTGAAGTTACTGCGTGCAAGCGTGCAGATGGGTAGAGTGCAGGCACATCGTGAGTGTGTGAGTGTTTTCTGTCCGTGTTGTTCTTTAAACTTTAAAAAGCACTTGCTGGATAGGTTAAACGCAGTGAAAGAAAGATGTGGAAAGTCTTGTAGCATACATAAAGATGTGGTGACATTTCGGAATATAAACTGAGCAAAGTGGCCTTACAAGGAAAAAGATTGTGATATACAAAAACCATACACTGCAACGCTTTAATGCAATATGTGACACAACGGTGTTTTATATTTTCTACTTTGCATTTTAGAAAAAAACTGCAGTTGTTATCACGTTTAGAAAACACCTATCTATGAGTAAGATTCCACTGTAGGTGAGGGGGGCAACCATTCTCATGAAAAATCTAAATATGCACAGGCAGTAGAGTGAACAAACCTGTCCTGTCTGAAAACTCACAAAATGCGACCATTTTGTCATTTCAACACATTATTTCTCATAAATCTATAATGGTCGTTTTTTTTGTGTATGAATCATTAATTCCTTGTATACTGTGGAGATTGTGAGCCTGCTGCCATGTCTTCTCTGTTTCTATAGTTACAGGGAGTTTTTTTGTGCGAGCACCTGTGTTGCATTTCCACGGCTAACAAAATCAAAATGCGAACATGAAGGCGATGCTTTCTCTAAACTACTGTTGGACATTTTGGTAATAAGCTTTAGCTGTATACCCAGGGGCAGAGTGGGACTCACTTTCAGCCCAGGAGTTAAACGATGTAGAGTGTACGGTGGGGAGGAGTGGGAGGCCAGGCAAAGGATATTTCCTAGACTCTAAGTAATTAACCAACTCCATTTAGTGAAGTCATACTGCTTTTATGGTGTGACTTGAGATCATTCATGAAAAACATTCCTCACACTTTGAATTGCATTGAACCTTGTGAAACCTCCCTGCTCTCTAGTATATGGAACGAACCAACCCATTCCAGAGAGGGCACTGTGCCTTTTTACCTTCTAGACTTTATTATTGTCAATATATAAGTGCTGGAGTTAAGGTTCAAAGTTAAAATAGAAAACACAACTGCAAACTCTGTACAATATTTATTTATTGGGGCGAGTCTTCAAACATTAAAAGGAAAAAAGGAGAACACACCAGTAGGCTATGTATTCTGGCAATCACTTAATGAGCCCTAATGCAAAACACCTGTATGATTACACCATGTGATCATACCAAAGTTCACTGCAAACTCTAGTTCCCGCTACAGTTCACAATTCTAATATGAGAAAATATTTTTTGTTTAAAATGAACACAGAAAATGTTGTTAAAAGGGATTTACGGCAAAACATATTATAGCATTTGAGAGGGCACATGCTCCCTCAGTTGAAATGGGCAATACGCCCCCAAATCCACGAACCCTTGCCTTATTACTCTGCCAACTGTACATGCACAGTAGCCATTACCTCCTAAGCCAGCAGTGTTCACCCAAGCATGTCAAGGCTGGCTGTGATGTAATTAAGACCTGCTGGACGGGGCTCTCACCTGCCTCCTCAATGACACTACTGTAAGTTCATCATCACGCCACAGGGACTTTACTCTGACGAATCATGTGTCCTGTTACCCATCCAACATGTATGTGCAGTACACTCACTGTGTATATTATGTGCACACCAGCAAAGCCATACGATCAAAGAACAGTGGTTGCATCCACACAAAATAATATTCAGTAATACCTAGACATATTAATAATGCAAAAATACTACCACAAAACCATCAACCTACACACACAGTTCCACAGCCACAGGCTTCACACACCCAGGGACTCCAGCTGTGCTCAGAAGATTCCTCCCTCCCTCTCAATCACGCCACACTGATTTTAAGGACCTGCCGCTTGGCAGCTTTTCATTTCATGCAATTACGTCTGAAAACACTGCTTATTTCTGCTAAGCTCAAGTCACAACTGGGTAAACATTTTGTTCCTGCTGCATGATGATCAGAATAATCTGTATAAAGGCATACCACATTTGTACTGGCATGTGTTGTACATAAATCATGTGTGATGTATAGAGAGCAGTTAGCAGACAGACATCCTTTACAGATCCATCCGAAGTCTTACTAGAATTTACGTTCTCTTCTTGTCTACTTAGGGTCTCTTAGATCTATGTAAATCCAAATTAAAAGTGTAACCAATACAGTTACCCTGGTAATGGAACGGTTTGTTCCGAAATGAAAGGACATCCTGTTAAATGAAAATTGATTTAATCTATTCAATGAACTTTAACTATGATCCATACAGACCAGACGGTGCAAGCCTTTAAAGCACATTGCTAACACAGAATTAAAAGTTGGATGAAACACAACTTTTGACAGTTAAATGAGAATATTGTTTGGCCCCGCAGTTTCTGTTTTAGCCCAGAGGTTGGATCTGTTATCCACCGATGTCAGGCCACATGGCAAAAACCTTGGGGTGATATTTGTGCTCTGAAGTTTGACAAACAGATCAGCTCAGTTGTGAAATCTTGCCTTTTCCCATTAAATTTTATCTCCAAAATCGACCCTTTTGTCTTTTATTGCACGGATATCCTAGATTTCTCCTTTTTCATATGAAACAGGTATTGATTATTGTTCAACTATAAAAAAAATAAATAAAAATAAATAAATACCTCGCCACATTACACCAATACTAGCCTCTTTACACTACAAATTCTTGAATTCTATTATTTGTCTTCACACCTCTGCATGGTCTTTGAAAACTTCCCCTGCAGCAAACTGCAGTCCCCCGCAGCATTGCTGGGCCCCTCAGATCCTCCCACCGTGGACTTCTGGTTATCCGGTCTCAGCTGAAAAAGTCTACTGATACGGTTTTCACCATAGCTGGACTGAGAATGAAACAGTCTCCTTGAAAACATAAGGCTGGTTCTCTCGTGTATTTAAATAATCATGCTTATACCTTTTTCGAGTCCCTTGAAGTTTGTACTGTTTGACCAGATTGTTTCAGCCCTTACAGTCCTTTTTATACACAGAGAAGAGACAGACATGCCCCAACACAAAATAGCTACATATCTTATTAAAAAACAAGCAGCAGTTGTAGATATGAAATAAAGTACAGTACAAAATCTGAATTCTGGTCTCCTCCTGTTTATCCCTAACTGCTCTTTATTTCCCGTATCAGTATATTTGGATTTCCATGGCTCCTTCTTTACTGTTCTGATGTGTGTCCAACAGACAGAACACCACATCTCCAGCACACACAGTCCTCTCCCTCGGCCTGTAAGCTGTCTCAGAAAAACACAAATTCTTCTTTTACCACTTTGAAGTTTTTGGACAGCTAGAGGTGATGGTGGAGGGAAGGTGATATCCTTTATGTAGATATAGTACAGTAGAATACATTCGGGCTGGCTGAAGGAGGCTGAGACAGGTAGTTTTGAGAACGCAGTCAAGTTTCTGAAAGTTGTTGCTGTTATTTCTATGATACCTCATTTGACATTTGGGTGAGTTTTACTGTGCCTGGACTTGTCTACTCCCAAACTTAACCCTGGGCAAGCCTGATTTCCTGCCTTTTAAGTTTACTTATGAGGCATCATAAGTAAAGCCCCATTTTCTTCACACTCTCACTGTTCTTAAATGTTACAAAGCAATTTAAAATATTTTTAGAAATAACCAAAGCCTCAACATAATACACCGTAGCTTGGCCCGTCTTAATCAGTCAGTCAGGTCAGTTTGTGTCAATAACTCTGCAGGGCACTGGAGAATCTATTTTTGGTTCACAGTGTTAAACGTTTGAAGCTGCATCACTTCTGTCCCTCTCCTTACCACTGGAGACCCTAATGTTGAACTGTGTTGGTTGTCTTTTATTACTACATCCCAATAGAAAAAAAGTGAAAAAAGGTTCAAATAAAAATGTAAAGTACTCCCCTCGGAGTTCCAGACCAAAAACTTTAAAAATAGCTCATTTAAAATTACTATACTTTTGATGTGAATAATTGCATTCAATATATATGGTGGATTATTTACATGTAGAATTTAGGTTTGCCTACAAATATGATTATTATTATATTATAATTTTAAAGGTATCAAATCGTCATTACAGAACAATAACACTACTTACCAGTGAAATCTGTGAGGTTTGTTTTTGTATCTAACAGTGACTATGGCCTTACAACAGCGAATATGCAACTGAAAATGAACAACAAATACTCAAAGTAACTTTTACTCAGGATGTAGTGAAGTCAAACCAAGATCAATCTAGAATGTGAAAAGTTTTCTAAAGTGCCATGATATATAAATAACACTGGCAACTTTTTTGTGACTCTTCTTCATGCAAGGAGGTGTTACAGCCAAGCAAGATAGCTATTTTTGCTTGAAAGGACCAGGGCTATTGATATGTTGATTGACAGCAATGACGACCAGTTGGTTCGTGTGCACACCTCACTTAAACAGTGGACAGAGCACCGGCTTTTGCTGGGACTGATTTGATGGACTCATTTCTGTACAGATATTGAGACCTGAGCTGCTGTCCTTTTGGTCTTTGATACCATGGTGCTTACAGAAAATGTGCTACATTACGACATTCAGTGGGAGACCTGAAGACTGATATGTCCAGTAAGATTAGATCAGTGTGAGAGTGGCTTCCTTGAAATACAATTCAAAGAGCTTAAGGGGTAGAGTTAAAAGGTCCGATCCCATGGTGTCTACTGTGAAGTATGATGCCTCAAAGATGTTTTTACATAAAGCCATTGGCACACACTTTAAGAATGTCATGTATGCAGGCAGGATCATATTAACTTTCGGAAATGTATTCAGCAAAACATATTTGTCATTATGTTGGTGTCTGGATTATTCACATGGCATGGTCCTTGTTCACACAGGTACATTATCAGAAAAAAGCTCTTTGATTACAAGCCAGTCAATGATCCTTGAGACAGGCCTCAGACATGCTGCCCCCTCAGTGCTTCAATGACAAATGATGCAGCTACCAACCAAGGCTAACCAGGCTCAACATTCATTTAGGCTTGTCCACAGGCAAATGGAGGACATGACACTTTCTGATTACTTTATATTGACTGTTCCCTCTTAGCCTGGAGAGAGAGTCCAAAGAGGCCACTCTAACAAAAAACTACACTCTGGGGCTTATTGCTGGATACAACATTTACAGCAAAAATTGTTAGCCCATCTGAACAGTAACTTTCCTTTAATGTTTTCAAACATCTCTGTCTACACAAGCTTGGTGATTTGTAGCCAAAATCTACCTTGGCAGATCAAGAAGAAGAAGAAGAAGAAGATGAAGAAGTTGTTATGTTGCGTAATTGTAAAAACCTTTTTTCAAATCTGTGGATTACACTCGATGCATCTTTCCTTGGGTGCCATTATCAGTACTTTATTATTTGTCATTAATTTTTGAAAAAGAAAGTCTCACAAACACAAAGTACAGTGTAAGTTCACAGATTACTAATGTTCTCAAATCCAAGGAAGTTTAAAATCAAGGGCAAGTGGTCCTTCCCTGGATAACTATGACCTGGATGACGGAGAATCTTCACAGACAATGTTCTCAAATAAAACGATATAGATTGATGACTTATCTACAGTGTTACAATAATGGATGTTCATGTTAAACATGGCCAAAGCTTCAAATAATGAGGTTAAAATATTTAAAAGAAATCCCTGTGAGCCAAAACCTCAGATTTCCTCCTGTTCTGAACGCTCTGTTTTCAACAGCCTTTTCTACTTTACTGCTAGACGGAGCCAGTATTCCATATCTGGTCATTTGCTCCGCACAGCCTGAGCTGGTTGTGCGGAGCAAATGACCTCAGTCTGACCTCAGTCTGTCTGTAATGACCAGCGACAACAACAGCCTGGAAACATGCTTCATAGCTTGGCCAATCAGAAGACAGTGGACTTTGAGGGGGGCGCTTAAAGAGACAGTAGCATCTACAGCTTGTTTCAGACAGAGGCTGAAATGAAAGCCTACCTGAAGGGCCAGTATAAGATAGAATTTTTTTTTTTGGACTTTGAATCATGCAAAGCTGCCATTTAAGAGTCACAGAACAACAATATAGGACTGAAAATGTAGGGAGCCAAAAGAGCTGGCTCTCTGAAAGCAACGGAGCCATAACATTCAGCTGCCTTCAAAGAGCCATAATTCTCATCACTATTGTGGAGTCCACATTTTTAAGTCACTCTTGGAAAGTATCACACCCAAAGTGCTAGGGATTTATTCTAAGTGGCATTAGTTTTTTTCTTGTTCTCTCCATATATTGTGTGAAATATTCTATTCTCAGGTTCAGCAGCAAGCTAGCTCTCACAGGTGACAGGCTACATGTGTGTCATAATAAAACCATAAAAATCTATAGTCACTTGTGCATTCTTGATACACTGTAGTGGGCATGAACAGGTCTGTGTCTATGAGCTCTGAATACGTAAGGGCCCACAAGGGCCTCTAGATGCATTCTACTCACACCAACTTTTGATTACTGCATATCTAACCTTCTGACCTGTCAACACTTTGATCAAGCCAAGATGCTGGACGTGTGCAACCGCTCCTGCTGCCTATACACATTCCCTCCATCACACTCGCTGACACTAAATTAAAGATGTTGTGCATGCGTGTGTGTGTGTGTCAGACAGAGAGAAGGGTTATGAGTTCTTTCAGTAGTGGTTAAAGCTATGAGGTGACATGCTCAAAGTCCATTTTCTCTGCTCTGAATAGTAATTACCCTCTACCTCAGAACCTACTAGAGTTCATGTGCAAGCTGACTGGGGGGTTTTCTATTAAATGTGTTAATCAGCAAAGGCTTGCACATACTGTGAGCTATACACTGTATGTGGATTTATATATGTAGCCCAATAAAAAGCAGTAGTGCAATTTTGTTTAGCTCTGCATACATTTCATTGCAGCTCTGCCAGCTCGTTAACTGTGAAGGACACATTATAGATGGATGTGCCAGCTGTAAGATGTGCCTCTCATCAGCTCTGTAAATTCTGCAAATGGCTGGCAAAGTCCCACCAAGATTTCAAACGGAATTCACTAGTAACTCATGAATCAAGAGGACATGGAAAACACATCTCTATGAGATAGATACTCTGTTTCCACAGATGGATATAGAAAACATCTTGCCAGAAAGAAATATGTGAACACAGACATAAACATGCACTCATGCACACTGTCATTTTTTAGATAATGTTCATGTCAAAGGAGCAGACAAAGACCAAAAGGAAACTAAAATTGTAACACGCTTATGAATATATTTTAGTGCAGTTAACAGAAAAGGGACAACACAGAGAGCAGCGAACATCTTCTAACATCTGGATTACATAACGCTGCAAGTTAATCTTACCTCAGGCAGCCTTTTGCCATACACTGTACAAATGGTAGCAGTAATCCTTGAGTGATTGCAGCACTGCTACATTTAAAACTTCACTTAAAGGGCTTTTTCCTTGTTTTTTTAGGGCATTGTAATTAATCATGAGCCAGGATTCCCTTTTGGCTCACGTTAAAAGCCCTTGTGTTAGACTTTTAGCATGACACGGATGAGAAGATGTTAGGATTTGGTAGCAATACTAGCGGAAATCAGTGAGTCTGAGTTAAACAAAAAATCTATCCCTCTTCACTACAATATGTAGGAAATGATTATGTTATATAGAAACATAATTGTGTACAACTATTCCTGGTAATAAGCAACATATAAGACAAAGGTCCATGGTTCAAAGACATCTGGGCATCCAGAATCTGAACACTGTAGGAAACCTCCAGTGTATCATGCATACATTATGTCAAAATCCCTCTCTGAGTCATGAAGCCAACATGTGGGCAGTTAAACTGAAAAATAAAGAGATAGCACTGTTTCTGTATGAAGCAGCAGAAATGCTCACAGTGGTCCACCCAAGAGTTTTACTGAAGTGTAGCAATAAAACAGTTTGAAAATGTATTTACTGTACTGTTTACAGGGTCTCCCTGGGGTTTCTACCATAGAAACACATACATTTACCTCAACAACTCATATATCTGTTTAAACAGAACATTGTGTAAAAGGCTACAGATCTTTATTGAGCTTATGGTTTTTGCATCTTTCAATTGCACTAGTTGTTTACTAGAATGGCATTAATGCATTTCAGGTGGAACAATTAGTCAATTAATCAACTATTCGATTGACTGAAAAAAAATTGTAAACTATTTTGGTAATTAATTAACTATTTAAGTCATTTTTAAAACAAGAATGATAAACATTCCATAGTTCCAGCTTCTGAATTATGAATATGTGCTGCTTGTCTTTGTCTTCAGAGATAATAATTCCTTATTCTCAAAGTCTTGGTCAGACAAAACAAGCAATCAGATGACATTATCTTGGGCCTTCAAAGACATAAAAAATAAATCATCATGTAAAATAATCATCCGATTAATCGAGAATGAAAAGACTCTTTAGTTGCCGCTCTAGAATGCATCACAGTTTTTCATAAAAGTTTAATCAATTTCAACCATTTTCCGCTCTTTTTCCTGACAAAAATCTCTCATGATTTTAGTGAATGGCAGAAACAAAAACAGAAAGTCCAGAAATGTATTTTCTTCTTCTCACTGTATGTCACTATGTTTTTGTTTGTTTGTTTTTACAAATTATACTGCTCACACTTTCCCCCCCACTTTATGAGGTTAAAAACATTTGTTTTGCAAAATATTGCTTCACTATTTCATTGGCTCCAACTGTTTTTCGTTTTTCAAGTGCTTCACATGCATTATGCAACTTCCATGTTTGGCAACACTAACAGCTCACTGCTTTGTTCCAATATTGCTCTGCATGCAGCTTACATTACAAGACATTCATATTATGGTATAATACGCTTGTTTTTCAGTATGACAGTTCTCCTCCTATTCTCCATACAAATGCAGATTTTATTAGATTTTATAATATGAATAGTAACTGTAAATTGGGAGCAAATCTGACAAATGAAATGGAAATACAAATGTATTATATTGTTAGTCAATGTAGTGTTTATGTTGTAAGTCTGAAGCTGCTTCATTATTTGGAACAGTACAAAAAAATGTGAATACAGACTACACAAAGTGTGGAAGGGGGTTGTTCAGGTCTCACACACACACCCACACCCACCCACACACACACACACACACACACACACACACACAATTTGCTCTAAACTCCAAAACATCTGTAGCCGGTGTGGTGTTAAGTGTACAAAAAAAGAAATAAAACAAGATGTACGACAAATCTAAATTTTTCAACATAGTAGATTGGACCACTATAGGACCAAATGTCCAAAAGATTATAAACAGCAGCCTGGCATCAGGAATCGTCCCAGCGCACTGCAAAGAAGCAGCTTTTGTACCGTTGATTAAAAAGCAAAATCTGGACACTACGAATTTAGCAAACTATAGACCAATATCCAAGCTTCCTTTTATTGCAAAGATTTTAGAAAAAACTGTATATATATAACAATATAACAGCTTCGAACTGAAGTCATTATATTCGGACCCAGTCGGGGATGTGATTCCATTCTTGCTAACCTTGGGCCCTTGCAACTAAGTGTAAAGCCAGTAGTTACAAACTTAGGTATAAAAATTTATAGTGATTTTAAACTTGATAAGCGGATAAATAATGTGGTAAAATCCAACTTTTACCATCTGAGACTTTTAGCAAAAATTAAACATGTGTTAACTTTTGATCTTCTTGAGAATGTGATTCATGCTTTTATTTCAACAAGATTGGACTATTATAATGCACTTTATATAGGCGTGAACCAAACTTCTCTTTCATGCCTACAGCTAGTCCAAAATGTTGCCGCTCGTTTATTAACAGGAACTCAGAAACATGAACACATTACTCCCATTTTGACATCGCTTCACTGGCTTCCTATACATTTAAAAATTTTGATGCTTGTTTTTAAATCATTAAATGGACTAGTACCTCAGTATATTACTGAGCTTTTGCACATTTACACCACGTCAAGATTACTGAGGTCTGTGGATCATAAGCGGCTAAATGTGCCAATAACTAGTATCAAAACTAGTGGTGATCGTTCCTTTTCAGCTATTGCCCCCAAATTGTGGAATGATTTACCTACGCATATTAAACTGGCACCCACCCTTCTTACTTTTAAATCTCGCCTAAAACACATTTGTACTCCTTGGCTTTTATTGTACCATAAAGACTGGTTGTGATCCTTGTTGTTGATAGTTTTGTTGATGTCATGTTTGTATACTGTATATAAATAAAGTGGATTGGATTGGATTAGTACATGAAATTTTAGATAGGAATCATATGTTAGCCTCATCCAATTGTGTCTGTGACAAAAGCGTGGATGTGCGACGCTTTTAGAAAAAGACCATATTAATAATTAATTTGGGATCATGCAGATGAGGGGCTGACTGATGACTGCTGGTGAACTGATTATTCTGTCAGTCACCCACCGTGAATTCAACAGTCTAAGCTCCCTCTCTCACTCAAGGTCAGTGTGAGCACAACACAGCCAGCATCTAAAATTCTTTAGATGTCTTCAAAGTATTGACCCTGACCTCTATATGCCAGAGCCTGAATGATTTCCCAAACAGTTCCAATGAAGGATTTTTTTTATAATGCCCGATGAAAAGGCATAAATAAAACAGAAATCCTATGACCTTGCAAATTAAAGGAAAATTGGAACAACATCAGCAAGAATAACCTTAGACCTCACAATCTACCTGCCACTGCCTTAATAACAAATGTTCATATGTTCACAATAATACAGAAAAATGCTCATATAGTTACAATCTCGATTAAGGTCTCCTGGTGTAGAATTGTTGGCACTCTTATGAAATAAAGCAAAACTTTAAAGCTAAATCCTTCAAGTTTGAGTCCTAGTTTGTCAAAATCTGATCTTATTTTGTTTGAGGGTTATTTTTATGCTATTTTAGAGAAACGTGTCACCAGATGTTTAAGGGAAATGTGAATATCATTGTTAAAACTTCATTGGTACATAAAAAGATCCATATTTCTTGTAAATACTAGTAGCCTACTATTGTTGTACATTTACCTTACTCAAGTCATGTAAGGGAGCAAGCAACATTTGTTTTAAAAATATCCAAAACAAGTTATTCATTACTCATTTGAATGTTGCATTTTATTTCTAATCCCTTCTTTATTAGTGCTCTAGCCCTGTAATCTAGTATTATTGTCAATCTTTACTGTAACAGTGCTGTGGGTGCGCGGCAGCCATTTTGAGTTAAGGTCAGGCGTCTGTTGCACAGAGATTAAGAAGGATCAGAAGATCACAAATGCTTTCAATCTAGGTTTCATGGGGGAATAAAACGACCTCCCTCAATGGAACTTTTACCTCAATCACACATGAAGTCTTTATACTAAAGCAACCCCATTCATCACATCCCTTCCCATCTCCTATTCTCTCCCTCTCTCTATCTCACTCCTCCCTAGAGCTCATTTGTTTTACCGAGGGTAGAGCACTTAACAGTCTCTCCAAAAAGCCTCTCCAAACAGGAAAATGTGAATGCAGCAGGTTTACCGTCTCTACTGTCCCCACTCATGAGTGCTTACCTCTGAATTATTTCCCCCCCTGGGATGCTACACGTGTGCCAAAGGTGTTAATCCATGGAAAACTCCAACAGGCCACATTCGTAAGACTTTTTATATGCAATCTAACGAGGGAAATACTAGCCAATTTATCAAAAGTTGAACACTTCTAGATATTTTCTTGCGAATTGGCACTTCTTACATGCTGCAGATACTGTTGTCTGTCCTCTCCACCAACTTTTTTTTATCCAAGCGTGTGTATAAAATTGCTCATCAATGTCACTTTTCGGTAACTGACTAACTGACTAAAAATTCTCGTGGTGCAACAACAAACTCTGGAAATTTTGTACTCATTTTTCATGAATGGTTATGCTTATTGACAAGTTAGCACTCAGCTGAACAACGTACCATAATGAAACCACTGCGGAATTAATATTATAATAGTGGTAAGCTACATAGGACATTATTATCTGAAATTATAGAGAATACACTAACCCCTTGTTAAAACCTTAACAAGACAGAAAATTGTTTTATTTGCGAATCACTTAAATTGTTAAATCTCAACAAACAAGCTTTTAAAATATTACAAATAGGTCTACTATAAACAATCTGTAGGCAGACATTAGCCAAATAAAATGTAACCTTTAAACATTATTTACTGTTATAATATTATAGTAATACACTAATACACACTAATACAATGTATACTAGTTACTCCAGGTGTATAGAGCCTCTGCAGAACACATTGCCACAGTGCCATCCAATTACTTGAATCACCCCAGCCCCAACCTCATACCCACTGCAGGTGTCCGTCTGCCTCCAGCCCCCACTGTCCATTTTTTTGAAAACTAGAAAATTGTCACCCTACCTGATGTGGATATAAAACTTTGTCGTTGGCTTCCTCTAAAACAGACAACAGCACAGTGGTCACACAGAGGCCCACACTTGGCGCAAGTTCTGTTATTACTTTTAATCAACCATTTTGGCTGCTAGTTTTACACAAATACATCCATGCAGTATGCTTACCACTGCTTATCAAAATAATTATAATACTTAACATGACCAATTTTAAAAAGGCAATGCCAATAATCATTGTAATGAATTTGCAACAACAAAGTCTCTATGCTGCTTTCCGACCTCCACAAAAGAGGGTCAGGTACAGAGCAGCAACCATAAAGCTCACAGGCATCAGTGTCTTGCTCAAGGATGCTTAAGCAGGGTGAATGCTTACCAACACAGAACCCGGATCCTCAAGTTGAGGGAAGGTTTCCCTTTCATTATGGCATGCTGCCATCTCTAAACACCAACATCAGGGCTATAGTGGCTTTACTCTTACAGATAATTCTGCTGGTGCATTTATATGGGAAAGTCCAGTTTTTTGCATTAGGACTGCAGTAAAGTCGAAAAGAGGAAAGGTCTCAAGATGTTTTAACAGCGAAAGAGAGCTCTGCAGCAAATAAGCTATCCTTTTTAGTACAAATAAGTTAAGGTGTTTTATAATATAAATCCCCAAATGTTGCATACTACTATAAGTTGGAGTAGTTCCACATAGTAGTAGGTAATCAGTAAGTGTAAGGTGAGCCGGATAGTAACATTACTTACCTGCACTTTCACTGAAATTAACACCATGAATATAACACCACTTATAGATTTTATCAATCAAATGACTACGCCGGCTCCTTTGTGTAGGACATTTGTGTAGGACATTTGTGTAGGACATTTGTGTAGGACATTGACCTCAAAACACAGCACATGCACTTAATAGAACTGTATAGCAAAAAAAAAAAAATCAGGTACTTAATCAGTGTGTGATTGGCAGATTTAATCACAGCTTTCTGCAGCTAACCTGCTTGAAGACGGTAAATTTTAAACAATATAAGTGTAAAGCAGGAACAGCAGTAAAATCCGTCTCTGGCATTTTGGCTCATGCTATGGTTCTGTGGTGCTGAACGGACAGCTCCTGTAAAGGGCACTTCACATACATCTTCAATATGCTGCAGTGCCATAACTGTTGAAGAGGTTTATTATCATATTATTATAGTTATTACATGAATGTTGATTGTAAGAAGGGCCACAGTTGTCTAATCTAATCTCCCTGGTCTCTCTTGCTTGATTATTACTCATTACTTGCTCGCTCTTCACTGTGTTCACTTGAATGGCATTCACTGTGATATTTCTGCATTTCAAGTTATGTTTCAATTATGTATGAAAGGTAATATACAAGCCTTAAATCTAAATCTAATGTTTAAACAACAACAAAAAACTTTGTGTGCTTTACTTCTGATGGTCTACACATCTTTTTATTTGCCTACACCTTGTATTGATGTGTTAACACAAGATTCCATCATTCAATTTCTTTTCTAGAAACACTTGCAGGTTATTTATTAGTTGTTATACACAACATAGATTACAATCCTGGAACATGTACTTCTTGTTAATAAATTTACTTCCTTTGTTTAAAACATATACCATTCTGGTGGCATAGTTTGGCTTCTACTGTTCATATAAATTAAATGCAGGATGCCCTTGAGGTTAGTGAGGTCATCGCCCAACAGGCAGGGTGAACTCAATACCCAAGAAAGTGATTCTGTATTAGAAGGAAGGCCACACAAGAGGTTCTTTCCAATTAGCTAGTTCAGCCAGAAACATTATCATCATACTATATTTAATATGAATTTCAAAAATACAAAATACAACTGAAACTGGCATAATGGCTCAATTTAAAGTAGCATTCCTGCAATCAAGAAGTAATTTCATATTATTGGACAGGGCAATATCAACACCCTTAATGGAAACAGAGCGCCAAATGTAACCAAAGCATAACACTGTTGCTTAGTGTTAATTTGCAAGTGTGACAGCAAACTGCACTAGATATACCATACAACTACCATTATATCGCAGCAGCTTTGTTTGCAAAGATGACAGTGACTGGCAGCAGAAGCAACATAAGTAAGCAGCAGCAGAGACAAACAGCTTGTTAGAAGCAGCAGCAGTAGCGATCAGATAGGGGTATAATTCATAACATTAATGATGGCTCCATTCAATTTAAGTGTTGCTGTACAGTAAGTCATACCAGTGAGCCAGCATGAACAGCAGCAGGGCCCTGTCACTGGTAAAATGAAATGGAATGCATCCATCGTTGTGTCTGAAAACAGGTCTATGAGACAAGTTCATTTGAAAATATAAAGGCATAAGAGTGATACAGGTATTCCATTAACTAAATAACTAGATAAATTAATGAATTAAAAGACTGGGAGACAATGAATGATCACAGGAACTGGTTAAGTGAGACATGATGCCATTTTGTACTTCTTGTAAATTTTTCCACAAGAGTCAGAATGACAATCCTTTGATTTGATGCAAAGTCACACACCAGTGAGTCGTATGAGATTATAGCCTCTACAGTGGGACATAAAGGTGTAAAAGTGAAATAATAAAAAAAACAGAAGAATGAGGGAGAATTTTGATCAAGCACACATACACACATAGTCCTATGAAGAGGACTAATGAGCCAAAATAAGTGAAAATAACCTGTGTGGGTACACCACGGGTGTGTTGGGCCTTTAAATAGATGACATAGGTTTAATGTGTGTGTAGGCGTAAAGACTGCATTTAGGGAGATCAGCCGATGCTCAGCTGATGGCGTCAATGACTGTGTTCCTGCCTGAACCTACGCTTAGTTCTCCACTCTGTGACCTGTGAGTCGATCAAGGTCCACCATTACCGAGGATGTAACAATCAGTTACATGCAGCTCAGAGGAGATGAGGAGAAAAGAGAGACGAGGCTTCCGGAGGATCTTGGAGGGAAGATACATAGTTGCATCCTGTGCAGAAGTTGTTGTTTGTTTTGGGGTTTTTTTTATCAGAGAGTAACACCACTTCATTGGGAATCTGTTTATTGATTGGTCACTACTGCTTATCTGATTGGACTGTAAAAGGAGTGTGAAAGGCTGGTGAGAGACTGTGACTGTATCAAGCTACCCATGGGGAGAAGACAAAAAACAGCACCAACCGTGGGTGTTACATTATTTCCACGTCTCTGTTATGAAGTCAAAAGAATTAGATGTGTGTTAATATGAATCACAAATGAGTCATAAAAATACTTTTCCACCCTCTCTATTGTTTCTTAATTACCCAGCCTTCATTAGTCTTATAATTTCAAAGCTTTAAAAGAATATTTGCTGCATCTGTAGACTTTTTCAAGCCAAACATGCTACAGTATAGACTTCATTAAGCGCTTTTATGTTGTTCTGAATACTGCCTCACGTTGCTTCTTTTCTTTCAGAATTGAAAAGATTTTCATTTTCTGTTTGTGTTATTTTCACAGTGAGTCACAATCCGTGATGGCTGCAATCGATCTATCATCAGTATTGGTGCAGAAAAACGTAATCAGTCACTGTCAGGCTGAAACAAGTTTTGATATAATTTCCCTTTCCAATATTTGTTTTTCTGTAAACTGTAAATCATTCCCGCATTTATGGAACATCCTCAGCATACTCAGGATTCAAATTAAAATGTGGGAAGAAATAATTGTGGACACAATTAACTGCCTCAGATCCTCGCATGTTTATGCATTTTATATGAGGAGTGAATACTTTCTGATCTTATAATTGAACCTGCAGTATTACTGTAACTCATAGCAGCTGAAGTGATTGAAAATCGACAGCCCTGACGACGGTCAGCAACTTTTTTAATGTGCTTAAAGTTTTTACACAACATGCCTGTTTGAAAATGTACTGATGGATGACTAGAAGGTGTAATCCCTTGTTACACAAGGTGAAATACACTAGCTTGATATGACAGATTTCAATCACTTCCTCTTATGGCAGTTTTGTATGGTTCTATGGTACAATTTTGATGTAAAATAGGAAGAATATTTCACATCCTAGTTTCATATCTGCCACGTTTGTAGGAGGAAATGACTAAAAGAATAAGAGTGTAGCAATAACATGACAGAGAAATACATTAGTGAATGAAACAGCAGCCTTGTGAAGTGTATAAAGTGTCATTGCTGTATTGGGATCCTTCACCTACATGGTGGCTTTTTCTACAAATGAAAATAAAGAACAGGAACAACAAAGGGATTTTTTAAAGACTCATATTTCATTCATGACACAACATTTTACTGTTTTGCGAGACTTTATAAGCATCTAGAGTTACTTTAAAGATGAATTCTAATGGTTTAAATTCAATGATGTGGCTTTTTGTGTCATATGGTCAAGTGGAAAAATACAAGATGTTGACAGCCTCTAAGGAGTAAAGGCCATGGGGCGATTAAGACCTTGCCTGCAGAAACTGTGTGCCCGAATGTTATCACCTTCAGTCTTTCTCTAAGCAGACCATTATGGATCGCCTTCTAAAAGGTCAAGCCATCACTAATATAAGGACAAACATTCAGCACAAAACCGTACGTTTATGCCCAGTTATTGTGCTCTCAAATCACACCTCTTTGGCAAATTTTATGAATTTATTTATTGTTATTTACCATTTGCAGAGGACCGAAGAATTCGACAAAATTGTGTAATACCAAACATGGGGGAACACTGCATTGTGAATTCCCCCTTCTCAATAGAATACACACACACGGCTGTTGCTAATATGGCTAATTAATGATGGTGACATGAGACCTCTATGGCTTCAAGCAATGTTATGGCTGAACTGGCAGGGGCACAGGGAGAGCAGCCCTGTTCTTTATTCCACATTAGTCTGGATAGTGACAACGGCAATATATCTGAAAACTGCGTAGCTGTTTGAAATGGTTCTTCATTTTAGTACTGTGGAGCCCCACTGGTTTGTAATCTAGCCATGTAATCAAATGGAATTAGATTACCCCTGGGATGCCATGCGATTTACTAGCCGGTAGAATAGAAAAATTAATTAGAAATTACAAATTTAGAAATCTACCTATATGTTAGTGCATCATTCATGGATACAGTTTTTTTAGCCATGCTATCAACTAGTGCCTCCAGTGATGGCAGTAACAATCGAACCCCCAATTTGGTCAAAAATGAAATACTTAGACAGATATCAGATGAATTGGCATGACATTTGGTACAGATGTTTCTGCTTTCCAGTGGATAAATCCTAATGACTTTGTGATCCTTTGAAATTTAGTAAAGATATTCAAGGTCCTCAAAGGATGAATTGTAATAACGTTGGTTAGCTCTTGGTTAACTGTAGCAAATGTTAACAGGCTAACAAGCTAAACAAGGATGGTAACAGTGTTGAGAAATTAATTAGAAATGATGATCCTGGCAAACAATCCCACAGAGGTTAAATAGCTGAGATTCCCTACCAGTCATTTCAGAACTGAAGAAGTCTCTTGAGAGACGAAACGTCTACTAGCATCTTCAGCCAAGTCCAGTTGCCCTTGACTTTAACCTTCTCTGGATAACTATGACCTGGATGACTGAGATCCTTCAAAGACAGTGTTGAGAATTTACCTGTTTATAGGGATTTTTACATAAGCATTTTAAGGTTGGCATTGAGCTTAATGTGCTAAAGTACATCCTAACAGAATCATTAGCATGGAAGTAAGTGGTTTAAATAGAATTTGAATATGCAATGTATGCATGATGCATGATAAACCTTCTTACATCTTCTAACCAGACAGGGAAAGCACACAATTTACATCAGTTACATTCCCATAAAGCTCATTTCTCGCCATCATAATACAATCTTAAAAGGCAGTTAAAGTATATTTCGAGTAGATTGTATAAAATAGCACCTTTACAATGTCTTTGGCTGCAGGTGCAGTATATAACGGTAGCGTGGAGCAGATTCCATCAACACCATCATTCCAGACAGTCATGCATTAAAAACAAAACCACTCTTTCATTTCTACCAAAAGCTTTGAAGTCAATAAGACAATCCAGCTCCTTAAGTCACCAAATATTATCCATTAAAAAAAGCTAGCATACATACACACATTTTTCAATAGCTATGCATTTTAAAATACCCCCCCCCCCCCCCTCAAAGATTAGATGTGCTGGCTTTATTTTCTCATGAGTACACAATATCTTTTGACAAATGTCTTGCAGGACGACTGTGCAGAGCATAATTCCCTTTCAATATAGCTACACAATATCTTGATTGTAAAATACTGCACTGTATTGTTACACTGTCTGGAACTGAAATATATATGATCTAATATTCATTAAACTTCACTTGTACTCTTACCCTTGTTTTCATTCAGAAAATTGATATGAAAACGCTTTGGAGTATGTCATTTAAAACATGGTCTTCATTTAGTGCTCTGCCTATATTCTAATAGTGAGAAATGGAGACAAATGAACAGTGACAGAGGGACAATTACCATTGCTATGCCAAATGGCCAGATTAAAATCATCACTTGTTATAATCGAGACATCAGAAAAACGATGACTGCATGACAGAAATGCATTGATCATTTCCCTCATCTCTGTGTTAATAAGATCAACTCTATTGACACTGGCTCAAGAGCCTGAGAGATCCTCACCACCCAGAATCTGTCCACTACGACAGCAGCAATTTGTCTTTGGATTCCCACCACAGTCGTAGTGAGAAATCGAGAATGGCAAAGCTCAGAGATGATGTGTGCACCGTCCCTGAAGGTGTGGGAGGATAAATGATTGTGTGTACTCTTAAATTAAGATGTGAGGGACTACTTCAAAATGGAAATGAGGTACATTTGATATGTTTTGTAGGGCCACTCCCCATCTGCAGGCCAAGCAAAGACCACATTGTACAGACACAGCAATCAAAGAGGAGCAGAAAGATTTTATTTTTTTCAAATCTCTATTTTAACACCCTATCCTCCTCATAAACCTCATGAGGATGTTGTTAAGGTGTTTGAGGTGGAGGTGAGAGCAAATCTAATCAGAGGTGCACTGTATTTCTAGCTGTGGTAGATGGAAATGAATGCTGTTAGACAAGGCTACAGCTGATGTAAAATGGCAGGGCTGAGTGGTGACAAGTTATATAAAATGTCAGCTAGCGTCGCAGCTTTGTCTTTTCCTAACATGAGAGAATTTGCCAAGTATTTACTGTGCTCGAGTGGTCTCAGTTGTTATTGTTGCATAAATGTGTGAATGTTTTCCTAATATTTGTAAGACAGTACATCTTGCATTATAGACAGGATAAAATATAAACATAGGAGCTGTGATGTAATCCCTTCAATGCAAGTTTTTCCAGTTCATGTTTGTACATGAATATGGGCACTTCATGGCTGCTCCTCAACATTCACCCGCTGTTGCATATTATTTAAACATCAGAGGCAATTCACATCTTGCAGTTTTGAATATTATGCATTCTTTATAACTGATTTATAGTACATTTCAGTACATTAATAAAGTATGAGTGCTAGGAACACTTTATGCAGGTATATATCTACAATAGAGCCTGGGGAACAAGCTGGCAACTTTTGGGGCAGATATTAGCAATGACTCAGCTGTGTCTCAGTGAGCAAATATCAAACATGGTTAACATGTTCTGGTTCTGTTTTTTATTTATCATATCATACAGTAACATTTACTGTACGTTTTCTGTTTTCTGTGGCTCAGCAGGGATTTTCTGTTATCTTCCTACAGCATTTGTTTGCATATTATATTATATGGACTATTTAAATTACATAGTCACATATCCTGCTAGTTTTTATTAGTTTGTTTTGCCAATCATGTCCGCAGGTGGATTATTAATACATCCACCATCAGGATTACCACACCCCATGAAACAGTGCTGTCAATCATGTCCAGGAGACTCCAAACTACCACAGCGAAAACCCAATGACGGGACGTTATCGGGCCTATAGCACCTACACTAACCTTTGTATTTTAAAGTTTATTGCTGCTCATGAGGAGGTTTGCTTTTCTCATACTTCATGTCATCAGCTCTGCATGCCATTTGAATTTAGACAGGTTTAATTTAAAAAGGTTTTGGCTAACCTCATGGATACAAACACATTTACATGTCCAGTCTTTTTTGTAAGGCCATACGGCTAATAAACAGTAAACAGTAAAGCCGTTGGGAGACTTCGCCAGCTCCTCAAATGGGCTGATGTAATGTCTTGGCTATAGGCAACCTTATAGCCGATGTTATGGTTGTGTTGTGTCTTGTGCTGTCTATTCCAAACCACCTTTTGTAATACATCACTGGCTAAAACGCTGAATGAGTCTGGCATGGCTAATATTTTATCACCCACGTCCCTCTGGAATATTAATCCCATCCGAATGGGGCAGCTCAGAGCGTAGGAATACAATAGGATCCCAGTGACTGAAGACTCTCAGGAATGGGCCAGCGCATTCAAAAGTACAGACTGAAATAAAAAACCTATTTAAGATATTAACCATGCATAAAAAAGCATAGCTTTTTCACACAAGCATTGCATTCCATTTGTCACAGAGAAAGGAGAAACATTAGGAAGCAGTTCACTATTAATACCAGTGCAGATCAACAACAGTCATAGGATTAGGAGAAGCATATATACAGCTAGCAACACATGAAGCATGCATGTGTTAAATTGCCTCACATTCAGATTTAAGTGAATCCTCTTTCAATTCTTAACTGCTCTGCAATGATGAGGCTTGAATGGGCTCATAACCCCCATAAGCACCTGCTGCAATAGCTGGACTATTACCATTACCACACCACAACCCTAATGGTGGCCACTCTACATCATTATGAAATTGCCCCCAAATGCACTAATGAATGCAGCTAATGTGGTCACAACTTCTTCATACAAAGTCTGTAGTCCACTGTCATTGTGGCGAGCCAATGAGGAGTTTAGTGGGCAGAGATAATTATGGTCCTGCTCATCATGTTTACTGCATTACTAAATCAACTGTGTTTGTTGCAAAACAGCCTAAAGCACCATGAGAGCCTTTTGTTTCTTAGGTAGCCCATCGCTCTTTGTCTCCCCATCTTGTTAGAGCCTCATCATTGT
This sequence comes from Micropterus dolomieu, assembly GCF_021292245.1. Lineage (NCBI taxonomy): Eukaryota > Metazoa > Chordata > Actinopteri > Centrarchiformes > Centrarchidae > Micropterus > Micropterus dolomieu. Next base: position 14,567,237 of record NC_060163.1, read on the forward strand.
GTTCCCCAGATGGTTGGCCCAGGCGTATCGGATGGCATCCCCTAACTGAAGAGCAATTTAACAGTTAACTCACTCCACGCAGGTCCAATTACAGGTGAATCTAATCCTGGATTAGACAATATGCAACTATTCTTTGTTTACAAGGCTCAGGCAAAAAGTGATGCCTGATGTGGAAAGATTCAATTTAAAGGCCCCAGACAGGGCTGCCCTGACTCACCGCTCTGATCGACATCATTCGTTTTGCATTTACTTTGAGAAATTGGAATATCATCGACTTGCTGGAAAGCGGCAGAAAGAGAGAAATAGGTGCAGTGCATTCTTTCTACTTCACTGCCCCCCAGGCTCGGCAATGAGGACATGTAACTGATGCATTAGAGCAGCTTGATTTGACTTGTGAAATTGAGGTGGTCCAGTGCGCTGATCTGTTTTGACAATTTTGCATTCGCTGCACAAAATGTCACATTATGACAGCGACAAAAGATGCTTTTAGGTATTAACGGTTTTCATCACATCTGGACATGTTTGCTTGTCCTGCTGTGTGCATCATTTTTACTCTATTCATTACAATGACACATACCCAAATAATGGTTTCCAGTAACAATAACATTGCTGGGAAATATATTTAGCTAGGAAATCAATCATTTTAATAAGAAACACTGATATTTGTAAGTGTCAATACTATTTCTTGTTAATTATTTAGATTTATCCAGAGTTAGCAGTCTGGAGATACAAAATAAAGCTAATTTCATAAATCATGATAGTGAACAGTCAACAGTAGTTGTTTTAAATCTATAATATATTTCAATTTAATTGTGTATGGATTGTAAATTGGTCTGTACTTTCAGAATTAGAGAATATTATAATCCAAAACATTCCCACTCCCCTGTTTCCAACCGTCAGTAAATTGTACTCTGTATTTTGTTAGGACATGTGACTGTTACTTCTGGTACTTCTTTTGTTGTTTTTTTGCAACACTATATTCTCCCCAGTGCCTCCTGTCATTCCTGTGCACTAACAAGTCTTGTCAACTTGTCAAATGGGTGAAAGGATAGGAAAGGAAACATCAACCTATGACAAACCACTCCAGTGCACTTGCAATCTGCATCACACACACAAACATTCTTACTGTATATGCACATGCATGCTTACTCAGCATACAAGATCACACCAAGCATCCAAGATCACACTAAACACACATGCAGTATGTGCACACATGCAAAGACAGAACCGTCCACTGTATATGCCTAATAAAATAAATATAAGTGTAATAAAAAAGGTGTGATGTATTAGTAGACCTATATATTTTGAATTTGTACATTAATAAAATGTGACAAAAATGTGAATAGCCAGTGTAAAGCACAAAAGTGACTTTCATAACTGATCCACCCAAAACCCCACAGTGATGGATGTCTGCCTCCCATCCATTTATTTACCACTTAAAAAATTAAATGAAATGTAAACAGAAGAAGAGCCGTGCATTTCTGCCTCTGGAGCAATAGTGTCTGGATCTGTGGTTGCAAACAATCAACTGCCCTCAAGTTCCTGCTCTACACCCGCTACTACTATTATTATTTTCATTACTATTGTTATCATTATTAGTAATATTATTCATTTTCATTGTTATCATTGATATATATGGTGGGAATAGTTGGGTCTCTGTAAATAATATTACAAAGAGCAAAGTCTACACCTGCTCTATACGAAAAGTGCAATGAGATAACTTTGGTTATGAATTGTAACTAAATAAAACTGAATTCAATTCAATATCAACTGAATATCAAGCAAGGACATGTCTGTGTGCACACCCAACCTCATACAAAGAGCCTAGCCTTCTCTAATATTTGCAGCCTGTATGTTTTGGGAGGAATCCATTTTGGCAGCCTTAACCTCTCTCAATCTTGGACTAGAAGCCGGCCCACTGTATCTCTCCACATGCAGGGCATTTGTATCATTTTAAATCACAATCTTGGCAGATTGTTGGGCGTGAAAACAGCTTCTCCTCCACCTCCATCATACCACTCTGTACACTCCCCTTGTACACATGCACCCCCCACACACACACACACACAGTACTAATGCAGCCGCAGCAGTGTCATCTGGTCCTTTCAGCATGACTTCACTCAAGGATATTTAGTTGAGGCCAGCAAAGGCCACAAGGGAAGGAATGGCTGCTGTCACGCACATCTAAAAATCTTTGATCCCATCCATATGTGTTTAAACATTCATACGCAACCATTAGCTTGTTGTAAGTTGGCTTTTAAAGGGAAGCACAGAGGGGGAACCAGTCTGAGAGGGCAGGGAATTCTCTGCCTTGTGCTTTGAGCATGCCCTAGTTTATTTTCCAGAAACCATCAAATTAGATTAGATTCTGACAGTTTTGATGTTTGAAAATTCCAGCCTGTCAAATATAAAGCACATGTTTACGTATGCATATATGCTGCTCCATTCTCCTTCATCATGAGGGATTTTGGTCTATTGTGATTAGTATATAACAAAAGTTTAATGTTTTCATGTATTCAGTTGGTTCCAGCATTCACACCCCTCCCTACTTCCTGATGGACTGTGCTGATCTGAGATCCTCTACGTCTTTTGCATCTGCATCTATATCTATTAAAACTAAAGTTGCAGTGAGTATCTATTTTTTTGTGATGTCACTAAGCTGCTGTCCTTTCCTGATTCATTTCTAATGATTCTAAAGCCACATTGAGATGTGTGACAGCTAATTAGAGTATTATTTCAATTGGTGATGCGATTCATGGTGTAGCCAGTGGACATAACATTAGCTTACATGTTCTGTGGCTATAATCTTTTAATTGTCAGGATGGGTTACTGCTGAGTTGTACAGCACGTCAAATCCTCTCAGACTTGTCCATTTATATTTTAGGCATACCTGGTGCTTTTATCCAAAGTGACGCAAGTGCAACACTGAAACAAGCTTAAATCCCTACATCACCAAAATTACAAGCAACTAATTAATATGGAATACTGTCTGAGTTAAGCCCACAGTGCCACCATGTTGGATAAAAAATGACAGAAGGAAGAGAAAAGGTGGCTAGAAAAATACATAAAAATCACGATTTTTAGTGTGGGCAGAGGCAAGTGTGATTCACAAGGGAAAAAGGGGACGGGGAACCACCATTTATCATGGCTGTCAATTAATGGTTGCTAACCTTTTAAAACTGAATTCACTTTCAATTAAATCAATTTAACACATAAACTAAAATGGCAACATATATAGCTAAAGAATTCCAATTCAATTGATTTGGAAGTGAATTCAGTCTAGCTTCTGGTGTGGTCTCGCAGTTTACTGTATTGAACTGTATCGGAGAGTTTCAATTTATCCCCGCTGAGAGTTATTACATACACAGGTATGTAAGCACACACATGTATAACAGCTCCAGTAAAGGATGCTTGTGGTGCTTGACGGTCACATTCAATAATGAATTCAGTGGAATGGTGACAATTATACACACAAACTCTCCGTGCACACCTACACACACATACACTTGCACATAAATGCACACACACACACACACACACACACACACACACACACACACACGCACACAAATGTGTGTGTCCCTTGACTCCCTTCACTCCAGTGCAATGATGATTGGGTCTCTCCACTGGACTGACTCCACTCCTGCTCTGCCATTCCACTCAGCACAGTGAGAAATCACCTAGTCAGTCTAGGACTATTACAGAGTAATTGGCCTTTTAAAGAGGGGCTCCACCATGTGAAACAGTGTAACTGAGAATGATACTCTCGTTGCTCCATTCCCCATTTTGTCCTCCATCCCTCTACCCTTACTTTTCCCTCCGTTTCTGGCTTCACCTCTTGCTCTTCCCCTCTTTCCTGGCCAGCTGCTCTCAGTGTGTCTCTGCCCCTCAACATCGTGTTCCTGTTGCAGCCTGTCTTCTGCTGACTCTGGCTGACCTCTAAAAGCTCAGTGCTGTAGCTGCCTGTGTTACCACTTTCAGCACCGGACAGCTCCTTGACTGGACAAGACTAAGTTTATTTCCAAGAGGAGAGCAAGATAAGGCTGTGGAGCGGTACTTCTGTTCTGTTTGTAACGCTGTGTCAGATAGAGCAGCTATGGCAGTAGTATTAAAGAGGAAATTGTCCACACCAAAAGACTAAACCAAACTACACAAGATGAATATAAATAGCTGAATTAAGTATACATTTAAGTAGTAGCATTAGAGAAATGGTGGCAAAACTTAAAAGCTATTAACACAATAATAACATCTGGCAAAAGGTGACATTGAAAAGCACGTCCTACGAGAACCCTGGCAACTCCTTTTTAATTATAAATTATGGTGGTTCAGACACCACCACTTTCTTAAAATGTATTAATTTCTGCCTGTGCTGTCCAAGATTAATCTTTGTCATTTTCCAATGTTTGATACCAATTTCCATATTTGATTGCTTTTCATAAGTGATGTGAGGAGACTTTGCTCCAAAGAAAAACGACAGCATTAGTCATTTCAGCAAGTGCTCCAAAAACACCATATGTTTCATAAAACTGATTAATTTTTCAACAGTGATTTGTAACAATTTTGGAAGTCACGAAAAAAATTATATCAACCTTTGAACAGGCGTGTCAGTTCAAAATCGCTTTATGTTTTGTAGAAAATGGCTGTTACAAATGATAGATTCAGTTGATTAATTCATTTAAGACTGTAATATCGCACTCATTTTTTAACATTTGTTCAAACAGTTCTTCTGTCTTTGTTACTATTGTATTATTTGTTTTGACCATTTCCCATTTATATAACTTTTAATTCATCTTCGATAAACTATTGATTAGGGCACCAATTAACATTTGTTTAATTATTTCTTTGATTAATTGAGTAGTCACTAAGCACTATAAAATGCAAAAACAAATAATAAAAAATACATAATATTGGTTAATTTTATTCAACCAATAGTCTAAAACCCGAAGATACTGGATTTAAGTTTATATAAAATGGTGAAAAGCAGTAAATCCTCACATTTGAGAAGGTGGAACCAGATAATTAAAAATGAACTGATTCAGTAAAGAGTTTGTGATTAATTTTGTGATAACTGACTAGTCCTTTATTGTGTTGAATCATTGATGTTATAGTGGGACTATTTCTTCAGTGACACACACCTTAATCAGTTTGACACCTCATTACCTTTTCTTTTCAACTTTTCTTGCAATAAAGAAAACAATTTAATCGTAGTGTTCTGAGTCCTTTGAAAGTTGACATTTTTACATAGGAGATTGTATGGGTATCTGTCTGGATAGATGCAAACTATAAAGCTACAAAGTACAGTAATTGTAGAAAACATTGGCAATTAACATTAAAGCTGTACACAATGTGTACTACTACACAATGAGTACTATGAAGACAAAGTAACAGCTAGCTGAGCATCTATACAGCATCTAGTATCTGCTTACAAATCTGAGCCCACTTTACAGACACACTAAATCTGGAATCCAATGAAATCACTGGCAATTCAGATCGCACCTTGCACTCAGGTTCTAGTCTCTCCCAGTATCTTCATTACCTCAATTGTTGTGGCCAACATTTTATTATAGAAAATATCAGCATAAGAGTTCTGCTTTGGCAACATAGATTAGTGTGTGTGCGTGTTTGTGTATGCGCACATGGGTCTTTAGGCATGTGTGTTCTAGAGAAGGGAGGGATCAGGGAGGGAGCTGTAAAAAAAAAAGTGATATGGAATGAAGGAGAGGCAGAGACAGAAGAAATAGGGGGAAACAATGGGGAGGGCGTGTGTCAAACACATCAGCGCATTAGCACTATGTTTGGTTTGGAGAGAGGCAGAAAGCCTCTGGGGAGATGAATTGCAGAGGTGTGTGTGAGTGTATGTGTGTGTATGTGTGAGAGAGAGAGAGAACCAGAGAGAGATGGAGAGATTGAGGGAAAAGGAGAGAGGAAACCTGCATTTTTGTGTGTAATGAGAGCGCCTAGCTGTGCACATGTGTGCTTTTGTGAGTGTGACATGTGCAGCACTGGTAGCGGGGAGGAAGAGAAGGAGGAAGAGAACTTCATTCTCCGACACCCTCAGGCCACAAGAGCTGAAATAGATGAAGAATGACATCTTAAACAGTATGCATCACCTGAGAAGGCAAAGAAGAAAAAAAATAAACAAACACAGAATGAACCTGTCAGCACATGCTCCTGATGAAAAACATTAAAGTACTAGGAGTGGTGCCTTTGTCCCTGCAAGATCTCCCTTTGGGTCAAAAGGGGATGGCACCTAGGATCTGACCCAAGATACACTGCAGGGAATACATGTCCCTACATGACCAGGGGCTACACCCCCCCCTCAAGCACTCACTGGAGAATAGCATATCTGGGCTGCTCTGCTCTGCTGCATGTTGTCACGGTGACCCTGACATTCACGTGTAGTAAGGTAATGGATGGCTGTTAAATGGGATACAGTGAAGTTAAATGGAGTTCCAAACAGAATGATTTGGATTTCCAGTGTGTCAGTAAGCAGTTCGCTTCTGCAATTAATATTTGCAATTCGCTATTTTCTGACATTTCATATCACAGATTAATAATCGTTTGTCGCAGGCCTTTTTCCCTAACCCTTCCATACTGCAGATTCTACGTCCAGATATTGTAGAAAGAAAGAATTTTACAAACTTTGGTAATGGATTTTAAAAAACATTATTATGTGCATCCGGGGTTCGTGCCCACACTGATTCCTCTGAAAGAGAAGGCCTCTAATGTATTTGCTTTGGGTCAAAAAGTAATGAAGCCTGAAGCCTTACTTGGAAAATATCCAGTTCTTTTAATACATCCCGGCATCAATCTATCCTTTCTGCATCTGTTTTGACAAAACTATAATGCAGAAAAAGGTACATATTAGAAAAAGCTGACGTTTCTATGAACATTGCTGTCATTTAGGCAAAAACATGCTATAGATTTTCCCATCATCCTCTAAGAGCTTGGTGCATAATCCATGAGTTCCCTTGGAAATGCCTTTGACATACCCAGTTCATCAAACCTACATTCATGAAGCTCCTTTATGTGGCCTGATCACACATAGGAGGAGAGGGTTTGTCTCGTCTAATCTTCTTAGACTGGATTTTCTTGATGGCAGACACGCTGGAAACCTATGGATGCTGTAATACGTGTTATATATGTTGAATCTTTATTCTTAAGCCAGGATAGATGCCCCGGATCCAAGATAGACGCTTGAAGACCTGCCTGACCTTTATAGCTTCACTGGTTGTGGTTCCTCTTAAATAGGTTTTCTTGGCAGAATAACAATATTTCTCATTCAAGGTGATATATAGATATCTACCAAAAATAGACAGCAAGGGTTAGTTGCAAGGTCAAGGCAGGCAGACAGACATGCAGGGCCCCCACTCACAAAAACACAAAAACACACATTCCACTATTCATTTAGATTTGTCTCTTGCTGATCTACCACTTCCTGTCGCAATGAGTAGACAGAAAAGCTTTGGATGGGGAAATCTACCCCTCAGCAAAACACATTCATGCTTCTAGCCAGAGAGGAAGACATAAGAACGGTGCAGGAGAGAGCAAGGGAAACTTCAGGCCCACTCTGAGCCAGAGAGAGAGAGGGGGAGAAGAAAGAGCAAGGGAGCAGTAATACGTTTTCATCTGAAATATTAAAGCCTCTGCATTAATCTGTCTTCTCTCTCCCTGGGGTGCTGGTGAAGGCTCTCTCTGTCCTAGACTTCTCTGTAAAAGGACAGCGGCTGGCTACCTCACCTCCTCCTCCTTTACAGGCCGGCACCGGCTCTCCACCTCTCCTCTCATAATGGCCATTTAAGTGTTTGTGTGGGAGTGGGCTGTGTTCTGAGGTTTCCTGAAATGGCCGCTATGGGCTGCAGGCACTCTGTGGCCCTAACTGAAAACAAGGATATGGCTTAATTTTTCCGTATTTTTCCAAAATTTACCACATATTTAAAACTAAGAGTTAAGAAATGAGAAGTCAGACGATCAGTGAGTTAGACAGAAAATTAACAAACAATGATTTTGATGATGATTACTTTATAGCCATTTATCAAGCAAACATTTGCTGGTTCCACCCTCTAATATATATGAGGATTTGCTGATTTGATCTGTGTTATGTTATTCAGAACTTAAACAATTAGTTGATTACCTGAAAATAAGTCAACAACTATTTTGATAATTGTTTATATAATAATTGTCATTTAAAAGCAATAATAGTAAAAGTCAGTTTACTGAAATTCCAATGAACTTTTGACAGGACATTTGAAAAGCTGTGATGGGCATATTCATTATTTTTTTGACATTTCATGAATATTTCATGATTAATCAATTAATCACCAGATTAATCAATAGTGAAATGAAAAGAAACATTAGTTGCAGCTCTAAGATTACTGCAGATTGAATATAATTTGCATTTTGGACATCATTTTTGAAAATTACCCGCGACCCTGTACACAGGATAAGCAGTTGACGATGGATGGATGGATGGATTTTTGAAAATTAAATGGCCAGCTTCACTAAATGTTGGCAATTATACTACACAATGAATTAACCATTCAAAAAAATGTTAACTGATAACAAAACTAATTGTTAGTTTCAGCTCTAGCTAAGTAGCTATGAGTACAGTTCCCTGATTGATACATCAAAGTTGTAATGGTAATATTATCCTTTAATGGGCACAGTGAGGTGGTTATTTTTTTCCACATTCTTCCATATATACTTGGGAAAGCTTTTTATGGGTGGTCTCTTAGCTAAATGTTTGGGTCCATCAAAGCCTTCAAGCTTTTAACACCTCCTCTAAATGTTCCGCTGGCACCTCATGAAGGTGGTGGCACCCATCTAGCCTTTATCTAGGCCACCAGATCCACAGCTGGACCCATCTGGCCTTGCTATCTTCTCTCTCTGTCTCTGCACATACACACATGCACGTGCGGACATGCATGATATCCATCATGCACACACACACAAACACACCAGCTGTTGTGGATTACCAAAGAGCAAGTGCAGGTCTATTTTCTGACTTATGCCCAGTGTATGATGGCCTTGCCCTGGATGTGACCCAACACAAAAGCACCAGTTTCATTATAATTACATACTATAATAATGCATAATTTGCTTTAGATATACACTGGTGAGTACAAATGGACAGAAAATGTTCTTAAAGTGAATTGTGATGACTGACAGATTAATTATACTTAATAAAACCCACAGGCTTTGGCTGCAAGTATAAAAAGCATTTTATGATTGTATAGAGGGATGCTGCTGTTTGTGATCCAGAACTCGACCACTGAAAACTCTCCCAAACCCTGCCAAGAAAGAGGCCATAAATTATGCCTCGCGCTTTATTTTCTCATCTGATCGAGCCTTGATGTGGCCACGAGAAATGTAGCTTCCTTTAATCAAGATGGTTTCTACTTCTAAGAAACAGGAAATGTGTCTGCCCTCACCTTCATCTAGCTCCTAACTTCCCTCCATATATTGATCTTGCACACTAACCCTCCAAGCGTCCCACTACCCAATCTCAGCTTAATCTTTATTTTTATAATCATTATTCTCATTCTCTCTAACCCTACCAGCTCCCGCCAGTCCCATACCACCCTTACCCGACATACACACACACTGCCCAAATTCAGAGGGAAATCAGTCCTTCTGTAAAACAGACGGTTTAGAAGTAACAACATGCAAAATAGTCACTTGGGTACCCAGCTGAGGCTTTAAAGCTTAACTTAATATGAGGGGGAGAGGGTGAAACTGACAGACTGAGGCAACCCCACCAATTGCTTTCCCACAACAGCAATAAAATATTCCATCATATCCCTGAAGCATCCCTGACTCCAGCTGGGATCAAAGAGTATACTTTATGACTTAGAGAGGAGTGCATATTAGTGCCTACAACGGCAGTGTCTCACTTGCACAAGTCTTCATTCCGTTCCATTAATAGTCATCATGGAAAATGCATAATAGGGCCTTGTGTTTCCATTTCCTTAGTAAGTATATAGATATAGATATATAACAGGAGAAGACACACTGGAGCATTAAAAGCCACTGAAGGAGAATGTTACTCGCATGCCAGTGTTGTTTCATGAAAATGTGATGATGAGAAATAAATACTGCTTTTGTTGTTTGTTGGTTATTGGACAAAAACTCAACTCCAGTCTGTTGATAGCTGGCAGCAGTTAAAATATAATTTTAAAAGTGAATTTTAAAGTTGATTCAGGTAGTGGGGTAATCTTGCCATTATTTGTACACAAGGCCCAATACGCATCATTTTGCAGCACACTCACTATTCAAAAGATCAAAACAGATCCCACATTTCGCTCTGGTTGTATTCCTTTCAGGCTGCCTGTGACAGGTGTTTTATAGGGAGGAGCGCTGTTGTTGTGGATGTCCTATCAATGATTCAATGCAGCACATCAGATGGAAGGCAGAGACAGAGAGAAAGATGTCTCTGCCTGGATGTTTGGTGGGGAACTTTCAATATATAATTCACTGAGTTGTCTGGCGGAGTGGGTGTTAATGTGATGGATGCTCTTTCAGTCTGGTGAAGATTCAGTGTCCTTAAACCTTGGATCTTTTAGGCCACTCTGAACATGAACTACACTGGCAAATGTCCTTTTATGATCTTTTGATCCTCATACTGTGCTACTGAAGTAATGCTATACTCCACAGACACACACACAGAGACATGCACCATAAAGGTATGTCACATCACACACTTAATAATTGACAACTGGCTCCTCCATTTAACTTAGTAGCACAGCAGGCTATATACAGTAACTCTCAACTGCTCAATCAACTTGCCATGAGTAATCAAGCATCCATGAGGGACATGACTATTAAAAACATCTAGTACACTTAAATCCAAGGATAAAATGACTGATTCTATTTGTGATGTACTATACCAGTGGTGGGCACTAGCGTCGCTACAAGTAGCGCCATTACTAGTTTAACTGCATTTCTCAGTTGCGTGGTGGTACAGTCGCTATTTTCAGAATCAAATAGCTTTTCAGTAACGAAGCTCTTTTATTGACCGAGTAGCGCGGTAGCTTCCACACACGCTACATTTTCCCAAGCATTTCTGAAGGATCAGTAAGTGACGCCACCGCCACACACGGACCTGAATGCGCAGCCGGCAGAAGCGCTTCCGTGTGACGGTGACATCACGTACCGATCCCTGGGCTGATGTCTGCGACTTTGCTGCAGGGGAATAAAGACATGCGCGATTGAGTTTACTTTCTATTGTGATAGTTACTGTAACACCGCTTGTGGGAAGGAAACTTTGATATGTAGTGGCAGAAACACGAGATGAGATCTCTCTCTCTCTCTCTCTCTCTCTCTCTCTCATTGCCGTGAATGTTTAGGTTGCAATGTTGCCAGAGTAAAAATTCACATATAAACAATACAAATATATAAGTAATTAATAATGTGATAATTAAGTAACTTTATACAAACAACAATGGTTATCTGTTTGTTGCATGAGGAAATACATTTAGCTGCAATGATATGGCATTAAGTGGGAGAGTTTCTGTGTGTCGGATTCAGCTCTCTCTCCAGCACACACACACTGTTTGCAGCAGGTTTTTAGTGTTTCTTCTATTGCTACTATAGCTGCTATATATGACCTAACTATAAAATATAAAAAAAATTAAAAGTAGCTTAGATATAACTAAGCTACTTTTGCCAAGTTGCTGTAGCTTAGCTTGCTACATTGCACTGGGGTGTAGCTTTTGTGTGGTGAAGCTTCATTTAATGTAGAGTAGATAGTAGCTTAGCTCACTACATTTTCCAAGTAGCTTGCCCAACACTGTACTATACAATAACAGCTGCAGCTCCACTGACCACACACTGGTCCAATTATTGAAATTAAATAAATGTAATTTCTGTCCACCATCATTTTTGATAGAAAGCAACTGTGCAAAGTTACGCAGCGTGTGTATGTTTGCGTTAATCAGCAAACTCGGGCTACAAATCCAAAGAACAGAGCTATGTAAGATGGAAGATTATGGTAATATGAAACACACTCTGGAGTGAACGCTAGGCAAGGGCTTTTGTCTTGTTATCTTCTGGAGTGAGTTGACATTATCCCCATGGATAAGGTTTTACCATGCATGGATTACCGCATGAGACAAGCTGTGCGCACCCCCAGGAAAATAACATGAGAGGACCTTAGTCAATCCCTGTCTCCATCTCTCTCTCCACTTGGCCTCTCCCTCTCTCAGCATTCATCAATGCCATGATCAGCACACCTGGGGCTTCCGAAAGTCTTTTAAAATAACAGCAAGTTCACAAGGGGCACTGGGCCATCTTTCACTTTATATTGAATAATCAGGCATACAAATATTTCAAAAACCCAAACAAGATGTTGCTAAATCTTTGAAGCCAGTTTAATCTATATTCCTATATAGATGTTTTATTAATAACAATACATTATATTTACACATTGCACCCCTCATAAGAATCATTTAACTTCAATTGCTTCAAAATATAGAGAGAAAAAAGGGAAATGGTTGAGCTAAATAGAGGCACAAGCTAACATCAGTCAGAGTAATACAATACCAAAAGAAGGTGCAGAGACATTGCAAGTTGAAAGAACAGTTAAAAGCCGACTGAAATAAATGTCTTTAAAGCTGTGTCACAGAATTTCCCTCTCTTGTCTTTGGAAGTGGTATTCCACAGTTTTCTTTTTCTGCTTCTCAACATCTAACAAATCCACACTGGACAATCAGACTGTGCCGTGTGGGCTGGTCATCAGCCACTTAAAGCTTAATATAAAATCAAAAGTACTTTAAAATTAGGTCTTAGTGATACATGGAGAGGGAGACGGTATTACAGTAAGTCTCACTTAAGGTTTTAATCACAAAGTTGTTAATCCTTTAAAATACAACATTTCCTACTATCTTTCTTATAAAAGGAATGTCTGAAATGGGGAAGAGTTACTTTGGACCTCACCGCCTAGGTTAGGTTTCCTCAGGAGTCTTAACAACAGCAGCTTTGACAGAGTCTGGAGAAAAAAAAACATTCTCAAGGGACGTGTTTTTAATTTTCAGGACATTATCTGAGACATTGTTAAAGTCATGCTTAAAAAATCTTCTGAGAAGACAGCACATGGAGGATTTGCTTTCAGGTACAAACTAAGAAGAAAGGAGTTCTGAGGTGGGAAAATGTATTCATAAACGTCTGCCTTCTGAATACAGGAGAAGGCTACCATTTTTTATTCTTGAGAAAATACCAGCTCTAAGAGTTGTAATTGTATTGTTAGGAACATTTGCTCCTCCACCTGTCCATTTGAGGCATAACATACTACCATAATGTAATGCTTTACATTATGGTAGTATGTAAAGCATTCTATTTGCAGTTCTATTTGGCATCTACAGTAAGGAGCAAAAAGATGTGAATGCAAATGATGATGTAGGGAGCTGTGCTGTCATAGAAAGCGATGACTGAGCATGTTACACCTATGCAGCTTTAAGGTTCAGTATATAATGGAGAACTTCAGCGGACTATATGAAAAAGCACCACAATTGATAATAATAATGTAATAGTCTGGGTTCCATGTCACCATTTCCTTGGGAATTCGTTGCAGGAATCGGTGACAGCAGCTAATATGGAATGATGAATGATACTTTTATCTCTTCCGGTACACTTCTAAGATAAGGGCTCTCATTGGCCAGTATTCATATTGTCAGCGATGTGAGGTGAATAAAGGAGGCCCAGAAAGAAGAACTGAGAGCAAAGAGAGGCCTTAAAATAGAGGACAGGAGGATGAGAATAAAAAAAGGAGAAACTAAGTATAGAGGCATGAATGATAGTAGGAGGGAGGCGAGAAAGAGAAAGAGAAAAAGAGAGAGAGGTGACCTCCATCTACACCTCCACACGACACAACAAGCCTCTCCATCTCAAACAGGGCACCATGGCGCATTTCCCGTCACTGGGGGTGGCAGCAGGCCACACATTGCAGTGAATCAATCCGACTGCTGCAACCTCCGCAATCCACACTTTCCTGCAGGCTCGTCATGTACCCAGATGCTATGTGCAAAGCAGGGCTAGTGAAAAATCATGTTCTACACGCCGCACATACCTCAGCTTGAAATCGTGACTATACAGATACAGTGTAGATACAGAGAAGTTTGGAGGAATTGATGCAGCACTCTCTAATTTACACTTTGCACATGGAGGCTTATATTCATGCCCACAAGATAAGTACAAGTTTGAAATTAACAATGTGGCAGACAGTGACTTTGATTGCTTCTGTATGAATTTTTACTTGAGTCTCTATTTAAAAAAGAATTGTCATTTAATGTTAATAAAGCTCACAAACATCATATATCATGTACACACAGTGCTCTCCTTTTACAACCCCTCATAGAACTCTTAAAATGTTGCTTTAAAGGATATGTGGACCATAAATATGTTTTCATAACGGTTAATGAAGGCTTTATGCTTCGCTATAGCTGTAATCCCTCCAAAATGGGACCATATATCCAACTGAATATAGAAGAACCCAAGCTCCATAACACCTAAATCATACATGCATTGTAGTTCGTTTGCCACTTGCAGTCCCTTGGACCAAAAAATATTGGCTGTTATTAGATTCATCGCATCCCACCAAAACCTGCCTCAAAGCCACCCCCCACCACTCCTTTCCGCGTTATTCGTTTGCAAATTGATAACGGAACCAGAGACCCCGCAGGGTCCGTAATTCAATATTGGGATCTAACAGTCTCAGATCAGATATGATGGACTGTAATCCTCTCTGTGCTGCCACAGCCACATGCACTACTATATCTCAGTGCCCCTTGAGCTACCAGCAAGTCAAATGAATGAATGAGTGAGTGAATGAATGCATGACTGACTGGGGTTTTGCGGATTATAAGCTGGCCAATACTAAGTACCCATTCCTAAGATGCAAAAATGCACTGTGGCAGACTTGTGGGTAAGTAGGCATGACAGCGTGTGATTAAAATGAGTGAATTAGTGAGTACTCCCCCAGCACACACACATTACCACCACCACTAAACCCAGTCTTTAAAATTGCACTCTACTCTCCATTTCTTCCAATTTGAAAAGATATAAAGCAGGGGACTCATGTTCAGAGACAATAATGATCCTACTGTTTACTTTCAATTAGGATTATTTCTTTCCTTAGGCTAAGAACACCTTCATTTCTCTGTGGAAACATTAGTAACCATTAACTCTGTGTGTGTGTGTGTGTGTGCTGGGGGGGGGGGGGGGGGTTTCCGC
>NC_060163.1:14582481-14653188 GCF_021292245.1 Micropterus dolomieu
TGTGGGGGGGGGTGTGGGGGCTGGGGGGGGGGGGGGGGTTTACCGCATTTATGAAGAGATGAAGCCGAATGTAAATCTAAAGTTTTACTTTTTAGATTTTGTACTACTGTACATTACAATTTCATGTCATGTATCTACCATTAGATCTATAAGCATGGGACATCCCAAGCACTTTATAAAAAGGAACCTTCATCAATTTTTTACACTTCCGGCAACACACATGTTTGTCTTCCTATACATTAATATTTAAACCCCCGTTTCCCATTCTACCTCTTCTTCTCTCTGCCAACTCCTGGGGGACATTTTGTCTACATAAATCACAGTGACATTAAGAAGCCCTAAAATGGCCTCAGTCTGTACTTACAGTACGCAAGCTTCTCCTCCACAAATCTATGAGTCCCCTGACTGCTGCCTGAGAGTCAAATGTCACTCTAAAGCATCAGATAAACTTCACAAGATATCTATTACAGCAGCCACACAACCTTTTACTGGTATCCCTGCTTATATTATACAGTACATGGAATGTAATAGACACCTTATTTGTAATACTAGACATAATTGGTTGGATAATTAAATATTTAAGACAACAGCAGAATTTACAATAAAACGGTTCAGATAAGTTGTTTGATCTTGTTCTTTGAGTGTGATGAGATTTCTTTTATGTGCTTTCAAGGTTTTGCCTGTATGGCACAGTAAACATTGAAGATAAACAAGAAACACACAGAAAGAGTGATGGGAGCAAGCGTCTCTTAGCACTTCTAACAAGCTCTGTATGCTTTAGGTTATAAAAGGTTATGGTTACGGTTAGGACCATGGTGGTTGTTTGGGTATGCCAAATCAACGGAAGGAGGGGTTATATGTACAAAGCCCTGAGAGGAAGTGTTGCCTAAGAGACTCAACTCAAGGATCAAATGTCCTTTGTGTGTCTCCAATCTCGGATGTTACACAGTGGGCACTGTACTTGACTACGATAAGATAACACGGCACATTTTGCAGTAGCATTTTCACCTTTGTGTGTCCAAAGAGCATACTGCTAATGTTTACCTGTCAATGCTTGAGTGTTTCGCTCTAGCAAGCCCTTAACAGCATTATGCATCATGGTAATGTACAATAAGTACTGGACAAAGAGCAGAGACTAAAGCACTGTTTTTTTTGTCACGCAACAGTTGATCATTTTTTCGCAATTAAAACAATAAATGGTTTTATGCCCAGTGACATGCTCACAATGCTTACTTTCCTACCAAAACCCCAAAATATTCAATTTATCATATATGTCAAATAAAAAGATTAAATCCTCACATCTGACAGGGTGGAACCAGAGAATGATTACAAGTTTTGTTTGAAAAATTACAGAAACAATTAATTTCCTGATGAGGGACTCATCGATTCTTAGCCTACTTACTCTTACCAAAAGTTACTGTGATATATGCTTTCCTAATTATCTTTATGTCCAAAGCATAGCAAAATATTCCATTGACTCACACACCTGCCATTTTACGGTGCCACAAAATGTATGTATAATGTATAATATCATATAATACAGTGATAACCTTCACTGATTTACATAGTCTTCTGATTCAGTTCTGTCTAGGACACATCATACAGACATTGTGGTGACAAGACTGAAGTGAAATACCTGAAAATTCCAATATGCATAATACCTTGAGGGCAATCTGCATAAAAATGAGAGAGATAGATTGGGTAGAACGGTGGTTTGAAACCAGTGTATTCATTCCCATTCATTTAACTGAGATGAGTATATGCCTTTACCTTACAGCTGGACCCTTACTTCTGGAGCATGCTCTCGTGCTTTCTTTCCCCCAATAAATTCATATATTTCTTTTGAATCAAACAATCCCTATTCTGTCCTTCCGCTCTCTCTCTCTCTCAGCCCTCCTTTCTTGGGGCTCTCTCCCTCCCTCTAGCTTATTGATTCTGTGAGGTTCAGTGGGTAGAGTGCGGCACTAGCAATGGAAAGGGCATGGGATCAATTCCCACAAAATTTCACTGGGCTGTCACTCTGAGATAATTTGGCTGCAGGCTTACCCCACTGAATACACTGATATATTCTGCTTTGTAATTGGTGCCCATCAGTGTCAAGTGTCTCTGCTAGCTAGATGTTCAGGGCAAACACTGCAGAATGCTGCACAGTTTCATTAATTTGCATGTATAATGTATGCACACATCTTTTACTGTCTGATGAATCTCAACTATGCCAATTTTGTAAGTACAGTTCATGTTGTTTTAAATAAATTAATAACCAAAGTTCTTTGTTTTGAGGTTGTATAAGAACATTTTCCGACGCTGATGAAAACCTGTTGGTTCCTAGGGCCAGAAGAATTACATGTACATTTTTGCTAATGCTTCCTCTAGCAATGCTAAGATGAACAGTTTCTATTTCTGGAATTGTAACATTAATGCAAGCACTCTATGGATACTGGGGTAACTCCCAAACTCATTAAAATAATTAAATGAGAATTTGATGTACAGTGGTCACCATAAACAGACAATTACATCTATAATGTAGTCATGTCAAATAGGTATTTCCTAAGAGCAAAGTCCTTTATTCATTGTGACTGACAGCCCCTAGCACCAGCTCTACTGCTACCACCAAAGAAAAAGAACAGTGTTGAAAATATTACTCAATATGTTAACATCATATTGTAACATTGAGATACTGTTCTGGGGCTTACAAGTCAGATGCTGAAACCAAGCATTTACATTTAGCAGACACTTTTATGCAAAGTGACTTACGATTGCTGTATATATACATATCAGAGGTCGCAAGCCTCTGGAGCAAGTACAGGTAAAGTGTCTTGCTCAGGAACACACTGGTGGACATGTCACAGTGGGGAATTGAACCCCAGTCTCCCACACCAAAGGCATGCATCTTTTGTACTGAACCATCACCACCACAAAAAGTTTGGGTTATTAAGTTCCTTAATTAAGTTCCTTACTAACTTTGAGCCTAAAATGACAGAAGCTGAGACATAAGAGCTTGATTTCCAACTAGGAAGATATTTGTAAATCATTGCAGCTGCACAACCACACTGTGCAGAAGCAGCCCTGCTTGGGCCAGCCTCAACGAACAAGCAGAGCGTGTCTCAGGAGAGACAGAGGGGCCTCAGAGGCAGTCTGGCAAATCAGAGCCTGACCTCCCTGGAGAGAGAGAGAGAGAGAGAGGCAAACTGGATTTATATCTTTGTTTTTAATCCCCCTTACACGCTCCACTGGTCCTACAGTAGTACTTTGTGCAGGCTTCATGTATAGTGGGGAAAAAACAAACAAAACAATAAAAACAGGGGCTTGCGTGTCAGGAAAAATCATTTCTGTTCATTTTTTCCATGACATCAAAGAAAAGGGTCCTCTGTGTTGCTCTCCTGTGTTTTCCTATCTGAAAAAAAAAAAAGATCAGCTGTGGCACAACATCTGACTGGCAACAACAGTATGATACTCGCCTGTAATTCAAATGCCATTTTGTTACTGCCCAAGTATTCAGTTTGACAATGGCATTTTGTTACGCTGTTTGAGAGAAAGTTTATCTTGCCCTGACAATCACTGTAACTGAAGTATCCATCTGCTTGACATCCTTTTTTAGGAGACACAGACTCTGCATTAGCGGGGTCTAACAGAAGTAAGCTGTAACATGATTTTATAAGATAAAAAAACTCACTGAAAACCCAAAAACTAACCTTTGCACAAGTGGATCAAAGATGTAGGTCTACCTATAAGCACTGAACCCTCCCGTTCCATTTTCTTAATGGCCAAAGAAGCCAAATGATAAATTAAACCCATGGGGAGAACAGCAACAACACTTTTTCATCTTTAAAAAAAATGCCTTCAGTGCACAGCTGGTCTGATTTAATGGCTGTTGTTTCAGTCAGATGATTTACAGAGGCCTTGATAGCTGTGTCTAGCTCTTGCACAGATGAATTCTCCAAAATGAGACTCCACAGCCACTGATTCAATTGAGGAACAACAGCAGACCTTTGAATCGCTTGACTTTCAATGTGGCTGGCGATTCACAAGTCTGGAATCAGGCTAGTGAGATGTGCATGGAATTACAACCACACGTCGCATAGGAAGACTTCTTACAACCAAGAAGAGAGTGGAATGGGCCCTGAGCCAGCACAGCGTCCCATGGTTTCCCAACAGGCATTCATTGTGCACTGCTCCATTCGCCTGTTATTTCCCCACTTCTGAGCCAATGGGGCTTGTATGTAGAGAGTGGAGTCAGATACATAATAGCCTCAGATAGAGAAAACCAGATGATAGATGCATAAGTATGGGCACACACACACGCTCTGTGCTTGACTTTGTGTTCAGAAGTGTGCCAGTTTCTCTGCGTCTGCCCATATGCTCATGAATGTGAGCTGAGCAGCTAACGTATAAAAGGAAGATAGAAAGCACAAAAGCAAAGCAAAAATAGATGGAGAAATACAATGACATAGAGAGCGAACACTATAACCACTGGGAAAGGGGGACAGTGAGGGTGGAAGAGGAGTGGAAAAAGAGACAAAAGAAGTAGGTAGAATATGCCATCATCCCCAACGGACAGAGCTCGTCTTTCTTCCAGGACACAGAGATTCATTTAAATTTTCACCAAACAGCAGGAGCAATAGCAATAAGTAGAGTGTGGTGGTGGGGGTGGGGGGGTCACTGCCTCCTATATAATGTTGAGATTATCTGAAACTCGACACCATACAGTATAATTGGATTAGCACACTACTTAAAATAAAATATGACATCACTTGACTAATGCACCTGAAGTCATGTTTTACAGAGCATTACATCATCAGCCGGGACGTTTTCTGTTTATGATTATACTTTAAATACGCTGTATTGCACAACTCTACATACTGTTACAGTAAGCTTGATACAGCCACGCTGCATTCTGGAAACGCAGCAGTTAGCTCGTGTTTTGCCTTTACTGTGTTAAGTGTTGCCATGTAATATTGCACATGAATGCTATACACAGGGGTTATGTGAATAAATATGAATAACACAGGGGTTATGAATAAAACTAGTATTTAACATTTAACACAAAGCATAACCTTGACTTGAGAGAATAAGCAGTGACATTGGTAGGGGTTCACTCTTAACACTAACAATTACATTCGATTCATAGTTTATTGTTTATTCGAAAAATTCACGGATACTTTAAGTGAATACTGTCCTGCACAAATGAAAAAATAAGACCCGTACAAACAGGTGAATGCAACAAATTCAAGTGGTGAATTCAATCAGTAATGCTTTTCGTTAATATGTTGAAACCCATGCTTCTTCTGTGATATCAAATGTCTCTCCTCAAATGGCACGTGCAAGTTAAAGTCTGCAGTTTATTTATCAAGAAACCAGCTGACTATACGAGAATTTCATCTGTGACATTTTGTCGGAGACAGCAAATCATTCATGCACAGATCCAGGCCATGAGAATAGACTGTACTTGAGTAAGAGCCTCAGCAATTTTACTACAGGTAGGGACTATATATAAAACACTGCATTAGTGAAATGTGAACTGAAAAAGCCACATCCAGTCAGACCCTTGTATCGTTTTACCGTGGATATTTAAAATAGTGAGTTACTTCCCACTTGCCATTCCCTACAAAATAGGTATTTGCTTCCACAAACGTTTAGTCTAATAAAAATAAAATCCCTTTCTGATTTTGGAATTGCTATAAGACTGATCAGCATCATTTATGGGTGGTCAGCAATAGCTGTAAGACTGCCATTACACCCTGGTGAGGTCTTTGGCTGTTCAAATAACGCATACAGGTGGAAAACCCCAGGATCTAACTACAAATATCATTGTTTATGCGGGAAGGTTTTCATCACAGACACTGACATGAATTATTACCAATGCTTAACAAAGAGCTAGAATAATTGTTGCTGCCATGGTGATGTCTTTGGCAAACAAGAAAAAGGCTGAGTGTTTACAGCCATCATTATTTTTTCTATATTCTAGGTTCAAAGGATTGGAAGAAAGGTGATGGCTCTCATTTTTTTAGATTTGGTTTACATTAGGTAACATAGAGTTTACTAAAATATTGGCAAAAATCTGTCCCCATTGATTTGAAACTTAGCAGAGATGTATTTTGGTGCCTGTAAAGTGCCACCTATTGCATGACAGATATTTGCTAAATAAAAGAATTAAGATTCCACAAGTGGGCCAAGATGTCAGCCCACTCTGCATGATGTCAACATGTAGGCTGGAGACTTATCGACATCAGCCTGCACTGAAAATTACTGGTATATGTGAAAGCTTTTATTAACTGAGGACAGCCTCACTAAGTAGGCTTCAGCTTTTGAAGTCTGTGCCCTTTTATAGCATACAGTACAAACAGATGCGTCCTGATGTTCACACAAGGGGGGCTGCCCGGTTTGGCAGCTTTCAGCTGTTCGGCAGCTCTTTGTCAAGTGACGTAACTGACTCTGGAGCAGCGGATTATGCTGCAGGAGGAGTCTGAGGACTGTCTATGGGAATTTCTATACTTTTGTGATGATTGGAATCCATAACTGGGTGAAATTAAGCTGACCACAGCCAATGCCCTCCCTCAGTTGGGTAGTCATTTTTTCATACGGTTTAAAAATATTTTGCCCTGTGGTACAGAAGAAGAAAATGATGTCACTTGATCACCGTTTGCTTGTGGTATCGATGCCATTGTCACATCCAGCTGATAAATGAGAGGATACTATGTATTCAACAGGAACTGCTGTCCAAACATGACCCATACCAGCAATGTGGAGAAATTAAGGTTTCAGTTTTCATATTACCGTTTTGTCATTCCCCTCTAGAGCACTTCACTGAAAAAAACGAAGAGGAAGTATTTCATAATTCACTCCCATGATAAATACACTTAGCTGACATGTTGATCACACTACTTGCTTGTCACTGGATCCGTTGCATTGGTACAACCACAGGAAGCTTAAGTGAATATGCAGCTAAATATAGATGATCATGAGCCAAAAGTGAGTTTTAAAATCAAAGCTGGCAATTAAATCCCAGGTTCCAACGCAATTTGGTTAAAAAAAAAAAAAAAGACTGCCTCGAGTTTGAGAACATTCTACATTGTCAGTACTCATGATTACGCTTGCATCCTGCCCCACCCACATCTGAAAAAAAACCCTGTGGTGTTAAAAACATGCCCCTTGTGGAATGAATAATCAGGAAGCCTTGCTTCTTTACACAATGCTAAATATGCAAAATTCACAGATCCCCTGCTTTATACCCTCAATCTCCCTCTAGTCTTTCCCTCACTTAGCCCACTCCATCTGCCATCTCTCTCTCCCATCTACTCACAGCTCCCACTCTCCATTCCCCTGCTTTGTTGTGAATTCTCTTCCTTCCTTTGCCATCCTCTTCAGATTTATGTTGTTTTTCAAAGTATTTCTCCTCCTTTTTCTCCATTTCCTGCCTCATCTATATCCACTTGTTCTTTGCAACCTCGCTTTCATCCGCACATTCATCTATTTACCCCTCTGAGCCTTCTCTGTCTCTGCAGTGTAAAAACAGTACCTGCGACACTCTGCTCCCAGTATCCTCTCATCTAAATGAGACGTGTGGCCTTGCTATATCTGATTCCTCTAGACAGGAGGTGAGAGCTAACCTTTCTCCCACTTCGAAACCTCAACAGCTCCTGTTATTTATTTTCATAACACAAATATGCTGGCCTTAGTCACAGAACACATCACAAAGCTCTAACATCCCAACTCCGGCAGACAAAACTAAATAAATTCTTCTAGATGGAACCCTGCCTTTAACGGTACTTAAACCAGTGTGTTAAAAAAAAACTCCACCGGAGGTAAGATTCATATCGGATTAATGCACAAGTGAAAGATAAAGACGAGAGGGGTGAAAATACTGAGAATATCCCCTGATATCTGTCTGTGCTAATGAATACGATTAATGTTAAGCTGCTGGAGTATCCACTATCCATGTGGATATAAAAGGAAATCATTTATATTCTCAGACCATGAGTCATATCAAAGCATATCAGACAAAAGAGTGTTTTTTGTTTTTTTTTTAACCATGGATACAGTTGTATGTGATGACATACCATTACTACTGTTAAAGGCCCAGAAAGAGCTCTTGTGAAACACTCATTTCAAGTTCCAACAGATAACCTCGCACAGCTACACTCACTCACACAACTCCAAAAACCCAAAAAGTGAACTTACGTGTTCGGAAGCGGTGATGTGGGCGCGTGGCTGGGCCCTTGCCTGGGCGCCCATGATTCCAGCGTGACGTGGGCTTGACTGGGGCTGCCGGCTGGGAGGTGGTCGGCTGCACCTTGGCAGTGGTCTTCACACTAGCTGTTGTTGTGGATGCTGTAGTGGTGATGGTAGCAGAAGTCTGTCCTGGCTTTGAGTTGGCGGCTCCGTTACGTCCATTAGTGCTGCTTCCTTTTCTAACGGTGCTGCGAGGGGTGACCTCCTTACCACTGGGTGGGGTGAGTCGGGTGGCGCGAGTGGTGGAGGTGGTAACCACAGTCCCACTAATGCGGGTGCCAACGCGGTTGTGAAGGTGTGGGGCTCGGTTGCCATGCCCATTGGCTGTGCTGCCATTGGCTGAGTGGTTTGCTGGGGGCCCTGATCGAGTTCTTGGCGCTGGGGCGGTACCATCCGCAGCTAGCGGCGTGGTAGTCGACACCATTGCTGTGGTAGAGGCCGCTGAAGTAATGGCGGTGGAAATGTCAGGCCCCTTGGGCATGGCACTGGGTTTGGAGAGAAATATTGGGTCCTGTCCAATGCTACCTTTGGGATCCACAAGATCAGTGGGGACATAGTCTTGGACAGATCCCACCACAATCCATTTCAGCAGCATGAGACTGAGTCCCAGTCCCACAAAGCCCATTACCAGGGGCACGGCACACAGCCAGGTCTGTTGGCGAGGCCACACAGCACAGGGGCCACAGCGGAGAGGGCCCGGGGCTCTAGGAGATGCCTGTTCAGCCCCTGGCTCCTCCAGCGTCATGGCTGCTAGAGTGCTTGCACCTGAGCGCTCACTCATCCTGCTGCCGGAGGTTTTTCGTCTCTTAGGTTGTACAGAAGGTCAAACAGGTGGCCAAATGATACAAGGGCATATACGAGGAAAGGGATGTGGTGCAGAAGAAATGCTGGGCATCTTAAATAAGTACCCACATGCCTAGCCTATATGCAACATAAAACATGAAATGATGCACAAGAACCCACAAGCATAAGCAGACACAAATCACTCACAGTCACCAATTAAAAGCTGGCAGAGCACTCAAATGCATACACCGGCAATATAATCTACACTCCCTCTGGCGGACAACAAACCAAACACACACATAGACACACATATTATGCACAGGAATATACAGTCTACCACACACACAAGAACACAGGTTATGGACAGGTGAAAGAGCGAAGCAAGGGGGCGCCTCACTGTAGTTCAGAGCTAACGAAGCGATGATAAATCCCAGGATGCTTCACTCCTTTGTTAAAAAAAGCCGACGTAAAAAAAAAAGAACAGAAAAGGATATCGATCCGCTTCAGATCGGAGCTGTAAATCCATGTCCGTGTGTGCGTGCGTAGATCAACAACCCAGGCTACGGCAGCACCCTTCTTTACTCTCAAGTGGCTGATTATCGGCCGCATAAGGTCCTTAAAATACAAACCGCCGATTGTTCCTTTATTCTCTTAGGTTTCATTTGAGTTAATTTTACCTTTCATACATATTAAAGAGCTTCCTTTTCTCTTGCAGGTGTCTTTCTCGGCTACTTCAAGTTTGCCTCTTGATAGCCCTCAGTTCCCCATGCCCGGCCACCCTTTTTTTGGTCTCTCCAGCTGCCGGTAATCCAGTAAAGAGAGAGAGCCGGCGAAAGCCACCGAAACTGAAACGAGGCAGGGCACAGGGGATCTGATGTGATCTGCCAATGAGATGGGGCGGTGTTGGTGGTGTCCGGGTTAGCGGGCTAAATCCAAGTGATCCGGGTCCAGTTCCTACGCCGACCGCCTCACTCTGATTTTCCCGGAGTGACAGCCGTTTGTCTCCAGAGCTGTCGGTCTGCAGTCCGTCACTGTGATGATAGATCCGGTGTTTGTGATGGAAGAAGGTGGGGGGAGAGAGAAGCATCTACGATTCGTTTACCTTCGCTGCATTCCCACAGTGGTGCAAGCAGCAGAAAGGGAGATGGAGAGAAGAGTGAGAATGGAGGGAGGGACGGGGTGGGGGGTGGGGGGGTCTGCTGGTCTGAAAAAATGATGCGGCGGCTGTTCTTGGAGGCTGCAGACTAGGGTGAGACAGAGAGGGAGAGAGAGGATGGAGGGCGGGGAGGGGGAGGAGGGGGTTGCTTGCTCAATCCGCGGTGAGTGATGTGGGTTTCACGGCTCCTAACCCATCCGGCACTCTCCTCCGGTTCACCGCCGTCCTCAATACTCCAAAGTGACGACTAGTGACTGCCCCATGTCTCCCTCCAGACTCCACGGGTGTAGGTGTGCGCTGACTCCCTTATCAGCAAACAACAAAAAGAAAGAAAGAAAGAAAGGAAAGATTGTGGTGGCTAGAAAGAGGTAAGTAGAGGGACAACAAGAGAGAGAGATTAGATGCGTGTTGGCTAAGCTCTGCAGCAGATGCAGATAGGAGGCAGAGGGAGGAGGCGGCAGCAACAGCAGCGCACGCCACGCACACAAACACACGCGCGCGCGCACACACACATAAACACTGCGTGGAAAGGAGAGGCGCTACCATAGACACACCCCAGGGAGCGGTGAGAGGGAGGGAGGGAGGGGATGAGAGGAGGAGAAGGGAGGCGCCACCCGATGTCTTCCACCAGCGGCACACAAGAGCAAACAAACCAAACACCTGGCTCATAATTTATGGGCCAGTTAGAGCACTACTTCAACTTGATACTTCCGTGGGCAGTAGATGAATCCGTTGTTTTACATTTAACAAGGGACAGTCGTGCTTTAGGCACACAGACAACCAGGTTTTATGGGCAGTAGGACTTATTTATTTCAGAATATGAGGTACAGTGTAAGCAAAGCTCCCTTAATTAGACACTTATTATCTGTTATTATTTACTTTAATCACAAGTTTGCAAAAGGTGTTACAATTCAATGTCACTAACAGTGCCTCTATATATGCATGCAATATTCCTTTGAGCAAGCAGCAATAAATGCAGTAGTTTAACTTGTAACATCAATTTCCTACTTGCAGTCACTTTTTGTACACACATTGTCATCATGGGAGACACAGATAAATGCTGTTACTAAAGCTTGACAGTGTGATTAATTTCCGTTAAAATTCCATTCATCAGAAAAGTTGATAATTTTGAACAAGTTAAAGGGCTGATCAGACATTTATATGTCTCTAGATCTGATAAGTGTATGCAATTTCCTCAAAGTAGTACTGAATGCAGCCTCTTTTGTTGTATGTAATAAGACCCACATAGAGGAATACTCTTTGGTTTCTCATTCATTGTTTCCTCAACATAAGTGGCATTCCACTATTTAAGGTTGCCATCTCCTTTAGAGGAGGTAAAAGGAAAAAGCAGGTAGGAGAAAGTAAAATAAGGGAAATGACTGCTGCTTTTTTCATGTGACTTATATAAGCCTCTGCAATAAACAGTTCAAGATCCAAAACCTTGCAATCACTCCTACAAAATACCAAACAACATCATTCATTACTGTCTAAACTGCTTATGGCTCATGGCAAAACATTAGATCCATTTCAAACTCTTCAGATTCCCCAAATGACTTCAGAATTATGCCATTTTGAATGCTTTGTTTTCACAATAACAATTTGCATTACCCTGAGGTTGGTTTCTCAATTGGTTTTCATAAATAAAAGAAAATGACTGACAGAGTTGCAGCACTGTGACATCTCCATGCTTATTCATATTTCTGTATAGATCACATCTTTCATTAGTGGCTTGCTAATGCGTACAATGAGTCTGACTGCATTGTTTACTGTTTTAGGAGTAGAGGTAATGTCCCGCTCTGAAGACGCCTTTGAACTTGACAGGCTGTCGACAGCCGTTTCCTCCCAGGAATTCACTGTGCTCTTTTTACCCCTCACAAGCATTTGAAGATTCTCAAGAAAAAAGAAATCTGAGGACTTCCAGCAGAGGAATTTACTCAAATCACTGAAATAACGGTTTCAATTGTGTAACACTTTGTTTTTTGAATAAGGAGTTAGGATGGAAAGTTTCTATGAAATTTGCTCTAGAGTATAAATGCTTCAAAAATGAGCTGAAATTACAATGCAAATTTTCACATTTGGTACAGGGAAACATTTTAGCACATTGTCTACCATCTACCAACATAAATCTCATCAAGTCAGTCTTATAATCAAAGTATATACCACTGACAGAATACTTACATACTGTAAATAGTATAACTTGTAATTAATTCCTAATGTAGATGTTAAATAGTGATTTTCTTGGGGCTTTGTGAGTGTTTCTGGTGGGTCAGGTGATATAGCTATTGATCATACTCTACTATAATGTCATGTTTAACTAATAAGTTGGTGTGATTGCAATCCTCTTAATACTACGGTCTATGACTGGGTCAGGTGCCCACAATGCCTCATATACTTGAGCAGGAGTTGGGGATTCACTTCTGCTGTCTGGAGGGCGCCATTAAGGTCACTGCACTTGATGAATGTCCATTGGTGTCAGTTCAGGTCACCACTTGTTGGTCCTTGAGGGTTGTCACCAGAAGACAATATCATTTCATCTATTCCATTTCCCGAGGCATCTCCTGGTCCAGGGATATTTATTGACTTTTGGGTAGCTGCAGAAGTGTTCATTGAAACAGTTAAAGCATGTCCAGAAAGCCTCCCATGGTCTGGTTTCCACAGCTGTCAGGAACCAGTGTTCCTCCAGAGCACAAAGAAGTGCATGAGGTCTTTAGGAAGTAATGTTCAACTTCTCGCTCTCTGTGCCCCCACTGTCATCACATCTTCTCCCTAAAGATAGCCAAAAGTATATACCCAAAAAGCTGTTGGCATGTAATTCTTTTGCTCACCTACCTCACTTTGTAGGCATAATTGATGGCGACGTCCATCACTGTATTGATTATTGCCCCCTGCATAATATTTAAAAGCGATGTCTTTTCCCACTGCTGGTGTCTGCATTTGAGCATCTCCAGGGAGCCACTTTTTACCAAGACAGATCAGCACACCTCCCCTGGATGAGTAACCTTGTGCAAATTCAGGGAGAGACACATCACTCCTGTTGACACTGTGAATACTCCTTTTCTCCAGCATGGCAAATGCCAAGGTTTGTATTTGTGTTCATGGCCATCATCTGGGCATATTCCCAGAACAAACATGAGCATGTTGAGCATCGGTCCAGTGCTGAACAGATCTTTGGACAACAACTCTCCCTCAAGCCAAAGTGGTTGAAAGAATGTTATACTGCTGTCTATACTTGCTGTGATGCATCCTCATGGCTTTCTGACTGTGTGTGGAGCCAGAAGAGGTGAATGCAGTCTTGGAATGGCTTCATTCCAACTCTGTAAAATAGGATTAGTGCTCAAGGGGGTTCACCAGTGGTTCAGTGGAAACCTCAGTGCTATTGCTGCTTCCACTGAGATCCCTACCTGTCGCTGCTGAACTCTAGAAGCAGACCAGGCCTTCACAGAGGACAAATGGAGCTTTACTCAGGCTTAGGGAATGATAAATTGGTCCCACATTGCTGTGGAATTCCAGGGTGCGAACTACGGGGGAGCCAGGGGGAGCTTAGTTCCCCTAAAAAAGACATCAGTTCCCCTAAAAGCATGATTTGTGACATTTTGGGGGGTCTCTAAAATATTGACAGCATGCTTTATTGCCAACAATTTCTATATATTTCTCTATCATCATGGATCCATGCATAAATTCAGGAGAATCAGTCTTCATCCAGCCTGTCAATCACTGACCGTCCTGCATTCACTATTCACACACATTCATTCACTGAGCCTAAGTGCTCAAACAGAAACCAACATTCACACTCATTCATACACTGTGTGCCCTTCGACACACAGCCTGGAGGAGCCGGGGTTGAACTGCCGATTTTCCGATTAACAGGCAACCCGCTCTATCTCCTCAGCCACAGCCACCCTGATGTACATGATGTATGCAGCAAATGAGCTTATCATTTTTCTGTTGTTTTTTTTTTTACTATGTGAGATATATATTTTGAGTTAAAACTTTAAAAACCATTAAAATACAGAAATATTTAAAAGTTAATTAATCATAACAGATAAGAATGTTTTGCATTGCACTTGATGAAGTTATGTATGTTCATGTTTATTGTTATGGGTGTATAACAGGCTGTTGATTTTTGTTCTAGTAAGTGTGTACTGTGACTTTAAGAGAGGCGCGCTCAGTTTTAGGCTGTTGACTGTTGAACCAGATAGAGAGAAAGAGACTAGCTGTGGAGTCACACAGTTTTTATACTGTGTCCTGAGTTGTAACTGACATTATCCAGCAGAGAAAATTTGTGGACATGTGTAAAATGTGAATAAAATCTGTGTATTATACCAATTTACATCTGACGTCAAGTGGATAATTAGAGAACTGCGTCGGTTGGGACACGTGTGTGCCATGACGATCAGCTAGGCTGCATTTTGTGGTATAAAAACCTGCTCTGCCTGGTCTACGCCATTGGATTGGAAAGAAACTTGGCCTTTGGATTTTGTAATACCTTTATAGGAGCTAACGTAAGTACATTACAGACCCTCTACCCTAAGTGCCACTAACAAGTGGAAAGGGATAATCCTGAACATCAAGGAGTTATGGAGGATGATAAAGAGTCAGCCACAGTGAAAAAACGGTAAGTGAAGCCTACAGCCAATAGCTTCAAGGAAAGTTAAACAGGGTCAGCTTACAGTGAAAAAGAATGAAATGCTTCATTTGATGACGGCAGTTTGGAGGTGGTCAAGACAAAGTTGGCTGTTGGCTCATGAGCAATGATCAGCAGTCTTGGTTTGAACCAAAGGCAAAGTTATTCAGGGATTTCATTGAAGAAGTTGAAGCTCTCAGTGCACTTGCCCTCTTCCCCACCAGCTGTAGAAATGCAATAATAGACTCGGAACATATGGAGTAGTTGGATAATGTGGCCAACATGCCCACCATTGTTAATAAAATTCCGCATTTGAATGAAAAGTGAAGGATCGTCGCCTTTGATATTTTATCGAAACAAAAATTTAAAGACCTTGTGAAGTTTGTCAACACAC
Source organism: Micropterus dolomieu (assembly GCF_021292245.1). NCBI lineage: Eukaryota > Metazoa > Chordata > Actinopteri > Centrarchiformes > Centrarchidae > Micropterus > Micropterus dolomieu. Next base: position 14,597,668 of record NC_060163.1, read on the forward strand.
AGGCTATGGTTGCTCTACACCCATTGTTTGGAGATATAAAGGACGGCAGCAAGGCGCAAGCTAAGTCTCCAGTAAATCTAATGTCAGACAGAAGAGTGCTAAGATGATTTTCACAACTGCGACATCAGTGAACAACCAAACCGTTGTCAGTGCAGAGCTAAAGCCAAGCAAGAAGAGTCCTAGTTCTGTCAGAGCTTGCACCAAGCCCTGTCTCTTTTTTCAGGATGAACACAGCATGAACACAGCAAAGACAAGATTAAACCTAAGGAAGAATCACCAGAGGATGGTGAGCAGCAGTCTGTGATTAGTGGTTTATGATAAATGTATTTGATTGCAGTGCTTCTTATCAGGGAGCCACACTGAACTCCTTCACACTTCTTCAGGGGCCCGACCTTACCGTACCTTGACTGGGGTCATAACAAGATTTTGCCAAGAACCTGTGGCTGCTATGGCTGATGTGGAAGTAATTTCACCAGGTGAAGGTCCCACCAGAAGACGCTGACCTGCTTCAGTTTCTATGGTGGCCCAACAGAGACATCAACAAGGCTCTGGTGGAGTACAGGATGATTGTTCACCTCTTTGGTGTTACCTTATCACCGAGCTGTGCAAGCTATGCCCTCAGACGATGTGCTGAAGACAAAAGGGACCTGTTTGATGCCGCAGTACTCAACATGGTATTGCACAACTTCTATGTTGATGATTTCCTTAAGTCAGTCAGCTCAGATGAAGAGGCTGTGTTGCTTTGCCACAATTTGAAGGCTATCTGTCAAAGAGGGGGATTCACTTTAACAAAGTGGATTAGTAACAGTCGAGTGGTGCTGGCAGCCATACCTGAGAAGGAAAAGGTGAAAGAAGTAAAAGACCTGCTTGGATCTGGATCAAGATGCACTCCCCTTGGAGAACGCATTGGGAGTACAATGGTGTGTCAAGTCTGACCACTTTAAGTTCAGACTTGTCATACAAGACAAACCTCCCACCAGAAGAAACATCCTCTCCATGGTGAGTTCCATTTACAATCCATTGGAAATCTTGGCACCAGCGGTTCTCACAGCAAAAAAGATCTTGAAAACTCTGCAGGCTTAGGCTCAGCTGGGATGACATGGTTCCAAATCATCTTGCACAGCGGTGGTTTGATTGGTTGAAGGATCTGCAGCTGCTCAGTAAATATGGAGTTGACCGCTGTTTCAAGCCAGCACATTTTGGAGAACACACGTTTGCTCAGTTGCGTCACTTCTGTGATGCTAGTGAAGAGGGATATGGCACAGTGACCTACTTAATCCAGCAGAATAACAGCAATCAAGTCCATTGTGCCTTTGTCATGTGAAAGGCAAGAGTTGCCCCCCTCAAACATACCACCATCCCACGCTTGGAATTAACAGCGGCAACTATTGCAGGATGCATGGAAAGGATGTTGAGGAGAATACTGGAGCTGCAGCTTGTGGACTCAGTGTTCAAATACATTAACAATGAGATGACAAGTTCCACACATTCGTAGCCAACAGAGTATCTGAGATTCTGAAAATATCCACAGTATCTCAATGGAGGCATGTCACCACACACTTAAATACTGCTGACCACGCATCAAGAGGACAGAAGGTGGACTCCTTTGTGCAAAACAAGGCCTGGATCTCTGGACCAGACTTTCTCACCAGTTCAGCTGACAGCTGGTGAGATGGATGCAATGCAGCAACTGATAGGGCACTACTCTTCATGGACACGTCTCAAGAAAGCAGTGGCATGGATCCTTAAGGTAAAGGACACATTGCTGTGCATGGCTAAAAAGAGAAGGGAGTAGAGTGCAGGTATTGCACTGTCTGATGCTGACGAGAATCAACAAAGACAACAGCTTCACAAGATGATGGTGAGCTACAAAAAAAGCCTCAGCAAAAGAACTCTCACAGTGGATGATCAGAAAGAAGCCGAGCTGGAGATTATACGCCACTGCCAGAGGACGTAATTCCAAGAGGAAATCAATGCTCTAACAAAGGATGAGCCTGTCAAACAGAGCACCCATGTGTGTAAGCTTAACCCGGTTCTTCAAGATGGAATCAGCCATGCCAGAAGAATCCAAACACCCATCCAAACCGAGATCCACAAGGAAGTAGGTCATAGTGGGCGCAACCATGTTCTATCCAAGTTGCGTCTAAAATACTGCATCCCCAGAGCCAGTGCAACAATCAGAAGAGTCCTGTCCAAGTGCCATGCATGTCGGCGACTACAGGGTGTCGCTGGACGACAACAGATGGCAGACCTACCACTGAACAGAATCTTACCAGATGAACCACCCTTCATTAGAACTAGAGTGGACTATTTCAGTCCATTAAGAGTCAATCGTAGAAGAACTACTGTGAAGAGATATAATTTCATCTTCACCTGCTTAGCCATTCAAGCTGTCCACTCAGAGGTAGCAGCATGCCTGGGCACAGACTCCTTCATTAACGCTGTTCGCCGATTCATCACAATAGGAGGTCAGGTTATTGAGCTGCATTCTTACAATGGGATCTATTTTGTTGGAGCAGAGCGAGAGCTAAAGAAAGCTATCTGAGAGTGGAACACCTCCAAGATAGAGGAGAATGCTTCAATAAGGCATTAAGTGGATGTTCAACCCCTCAACTGCCTCGCACCATGGAGGAGTATGGAATCGTTTAATTAGGTCCATCAGAAAAATTCTCAATGACACCATAAGGACTCAGAGTCTGGATGAGGAAAACCTTCAGACATTTCTTTGTGAAACTGAGGCCATCATTAACAGTCGACCCATTACAACACCCTCCCGTGACCCAAACGACTTGGAGGCGCTCACTCCAAATCACCTCCTTGTATTGAGGACTAAACCATCTCTACTTCCAGGACTTTTCCAGTAAGATGAGCTATACGCACACCGAAGATGGAGGCAGGTCCAGTATATGGCGGATCTCTTTTGAAAACGGTGGATGAGAGAGTATTTGCCAGAGCTTCAACTACGCCAGAAGTGGTCTCAGATGTCACGAAACTTTGTGCCTAGGGACATTGATTTGCTTGTTGACAAAACTGCACCGAGAAATTCATGGGTCATGGGCAAGGTTATCCAGACTGTACCAGATGAACACAGACTTGTCCCTTCGGGTTCGTGTGAAGACCAAAACCAGTGAACTAGATAGACCCCTCACAAAGGTCTGTCTTTTTCTAGAATCAATATGAGGCAGTGGTAAAGACTGTCCTATAGTATGTCAAGTATTAATGACCTCTGACATAAAAAAAAGAACCCCGACCTTGAACCAGAAGACCAGGGTTTGTGTCCCGTGTGAAACAAAAAGTCAACATTAAGTATTTGTATTTAGGCAAGTTGTGTAAATTGACGTAAGTGATGTACGTAGTTATTTTAACCCAAACCATGATCTTTTCCTAACCTTAACTTTAAGTAGTTTTGTTGCCTAAACCCAACCAAGTACTTTCTGTGCCTAAACCTAACCAAACTCCAAAGTTTCACGACTTTAATAACGCGCCATTTCAAAATAACGTCTAACCGGACGTTGCATATTTATTGTTGCTAACTTTACAGGAACTTCTATGCTAAGCGTTGCTAACCTGACCACGGAGCCCTAAACGTCAATAAATGACACAAAAGTCTACCCAGGTCGTTAAAAGGCGACCCCAAAGGGCCTTGACCAAGCGTCAATATGTGACGAGTCAGGAGTGAGAACGTGTTGTTGTTTAACTGACATTATCCAGCAGAGGAAATTTGTGGACACATCTGTGTATTTGACCAACTTACATCTGACGTCAAGTGGATAATTACAGAACTGCATCGGATTCTGATTCTGATTCTGGGACATGTGTATGCCATGACGATCAGCTAGGTTGCCTTTTGCGGTAACAGATGATGTAGCAGCCCTAATGACCCACTATTGTATAGTGTTCCACAATATGACATCTCTTTATTTGCCCTTAGTTCATCTCTAATTTCTATCTCTGCATTTTCCCCAAGTCCCTCTACTCTCAGACTGAGAGGGTTAATCAGGAGACCACGTTGCATTGCCTGACTGCATCTAATCTAACCACTTAGGAATCCAAGCACTTGTGGGATCAATGAGCTTGCAAATACGCCACAGGTCTTGTTCACAAGAAAGTCTTCATTTGAATGTCAGATGGGTTACCTGTTAAAGCAGAACCTAGATGTGTGGTTCCCTGCTGCAAAGGAGAGCAGAGGATCTTGTTAGGCAATATGTCTACTTCTGAAGAAAATCAGAGCTGCCCTATTGAATGCCAGATCCACACATTTCTGGCTGACTAAACAGTGAAACAGGCCAGATCATTATTATAATGCAATGTACTGAAAACAACAGTGAACGAGTAAGATCTGGCTCCTCTTCCTGGACTTTGGTTCTTCAGTGATGATCTTTGGGATGATCTTGGGTAGACTGACATAGATGGAATCATCATAACCAAAGACATCGCTCCTTTTTGGGGGACAATTTGTGGCTTATCTCATAATTCAAACAAAAAAATTTCTTCTTTCAATAAGTTTTTTTTTTACAACAGAAGATCTTAAAAGTAAAACAAATCAGACTTTAGGTTTTTCATGTTACCAAATGTCAAAAAAGATCTCTGCTAAACAAGCCTCAGGCAAACTCCTGAACCCTGCTTCATCACAGAACTACATGTGTAAAAACACTTTTTTTTCACAGGTCAGAGTGACTTGCAATAGAAATACAAATTTACAAGTAAATATTTTCTACTTCTGCTTTTGCGAGTTTGATACATACCAGGTCTGTTCTAGTATGTACTGCATCCAGGAAACAGCCATACAACAACCTTCTCTGACCTACCCATCATTTATACCTTACCAAACAAAATTCCAGCCATATACATGGCGTCATATACAACTTTAAAAAGTAAAATACTGTGTGAGAAAGTTTAGCTTGCCTTAAGCAGTACAGGTGGTGACTGACACATTTTCCCCTCGGGGCTACCAGCTCTCGCACATACTTACTTCCCTCTATACCAGAGGTCACTATTAGGCGGACCGCGGTCCGGATCCAGACCCAGCCGCTGTCCTCTCCGCACCACTGACCTACAGCTGGTTTATTATTGAGACTTAAGTGCAATTTATACTTCTGCATCAAATCGACGGCGTAGCCTCTGCGTAGCCCCCTACTAGCCCCCTACGGCGTAGCCTGACGTGCTCCTCCTCAAAAATGTAACTACACATCGAGGCGACGTGGACCATAAGCTCTGTGACTGGTCGGCTGGGTAGCCTCGCAATGCCTCTGAGCCGAAAGGAAGTGCCTGTGCATATAAGTAACTTTTATTAGCGGCCAAAGCGGTAGCTGTAACACGGTGGATCAATATATTTGACTGTCACAACCCGAGCGAAATGATTCGTTTCACTATCAGAATGTGATCCATCCGGTTGATAACATTTGAAAAGACTACACCAGCCGCACATTTACAATTTTACCCCCATTCACGTTAGCAGAGGACTAAACCGGAAGTTAGCCTGCTCACACAGTGGACGCTGTAGCGCTACTGCTGACTGACGTTTGGGGGTGTAATTGCAGATTGACGGATGCACAAGTAGGGTCTATGTGCATAGCCTATGGTGTAGCTACGCACGTAGACCCTACGCAGGAGTATAAATCAAGCTTTACTACCTCGTGACGGAGTGTTTCTATTTTAACCCACGCAGCATTTCTAGCATTTACTGTACTGGTTTAGCGGACCAGCAACTCACAGACCAATTAGACTAGAGCTCACGTTTCTCACTGAACAAGAGAAAGTAGGAAAGTGGTAGTTCTATAAGAGGGAATGAAAGAGAAGAGGAGGCATTACCGCTGTTCATTTGTTAAGATGTGTTGAGTGTTTATTATAAAATTGGGTAAGACTGCACTTCATCACTTCAAGCTACACTTTTTATTTTATTTTCTCTAAAAATTAGGCACTTTATTTTAGTTTACTTAAATTTAGAATTTATTATTATTATCCCTCCAGTATGATGTGTAAACTGACTGAAATATTATTTGATTTGACAGTCCATTGTTGACTAAAAACATATGTTGATACAACTATACGTTATAGTACTGAATGATAACGCAAGTTAGTCGTTTTGATGTTCCGGACCTTTGCTTTGGGGAATTTTCTCTTACTGGACCTCTTTGAATTCTAATTGAATACCCCTGCTCTATACTTACAGTAAATGCAGAACTGCAGCCCCTACGCCAAAGAATCCTAAAGAGACCACTTGGAGGCTTCAGGGCAGATTTGTTTTATTTACCAGAATCACACGTACTTGCTAGCCTATTAGCCTGTGGATAATATTCCTGGCAGCCTTAGGAGTTTGGCGAGAGTTTGGTTGATAGTTACACAATTTTTAGTGCCTGTTAGTGTTTTTGATTTTTGATTTAAATGCCTTTATTGTCTACAGGTCAGATCCTATTCCTGCTGCTGTCATGATACAACATACGTACGAGTTACTACAATAGGTTTTGGTTTTGCTTATTTACTGTAAATATAATACAGACCTTTTCATACACACAGTTATCACAGTAAGTTATGTAAGTATAACTCTTGATTTCATAAGTTTTCAGCTTTATGTAGCATTCAGCTTAATCTTTTGGGTAGACAATGAAGCATATACATGTTTGTGTGCCCTTCAACACCCAATACTCAAAAACGCGAAATACTCAATACATTTGGGGTATACCAAAGCAACATAACACTCGAACTTCCTCTGACTAACTTTTGTTGATTGTGTATAAACAGCAGAACTACCCACTTTTTCTTTGTGTTCTTAGTACACTTTATCACTGGTTTTATGTATCAATTTGCCCATAAAAACCTGATTGGAAATTTAGAAAAAAGTCGGAATATCACAAAAAAGACTTGCTTGGCTGAGGTAGAAAAGTTGGTGTATGGATAACAGCAAAATGCGACAGACAAACAGACGTAGCCAATAGTTGATGACATACATGAAGCATGTGACTCAAATGTCCACTGAAGCTTCGGCTCCATTGGAGAGGCAAAAAATGTCAGCAGACAAAAATATTAGATATGTATGGAGTGATGAGGAGACTGTAACATTCCTCAATTTTGAATGAATTCTAAAAACTTTTTATAATGTCATCTTTTGTGCCCTCTTCTTCTGTAATGGTTTAATTGCACCTGAATTAGTAGAGAATTAGTGCCACCATCTGTTTATCACAAGGCGGCCAATGGTAGTGGATGGCTAAGCACAAGAATTAACATTTTCATTCATCAATTTTCTGGAAATTCTGTTTAATATTTAATATCTGGATGGAATGACTATTGCCATCTTTATTTGCTCATGTAAGTCTAAGTGGAAGGCCAAGGGGGAAAATGCAGCAGCACCTACCAGAGAGCAAAAAAGCACAATGCAGAGTGCTGTCCATGGTGCTGATTCTTGAGCAAATAAATCTGATGAGGATGTCCTAGCCACTCAACAGGTTTGCTACCTATTGTAACTTGTCCATTCCTAAAGCATTATGATTTTTGTTCATATCTCCTGAATTACAATAGATAGAAACTTAATTGTTGCCTGAATGTCGTGGTCCAACACATGTATCCATACAGGTTCAGTTGTTTGTGTTATTCACACTAAAACTTTTAATTTCCTATTTGACTCATGGCCTAACTCCACCAATTTTCATTGGAATTTTCTAAATATATTTGAGACATCCTATGAGCTATAAGACAAATGAATAAGATGAAAACATAACCTCTTAGGCAGACATAATGATATTCAAAATAATGACCTGTGCCCAACAGAAGGACAGGAAGCAGAAACCACAAGCAAATGCTCTAGTTATTTCAGCAAAGGTGCTTCACGATTCTTTCCTCCAAAGCAAAAATGAGAGGTTAAGGAAATAGAAAAGAAAATTACCATCCATCACATAATTCATGCCAACTCATAATCTTCAGTGAGTAAATGACTAGCAAAAGTCATTCCTAATAAATACATCCTTAAGATAATATACACCCTCAAGTAATATTTTTCTTAATTACCCTAATTATATTGCATTTTAATGATGCATGACCGTTTTCATATAGTGATTAAAAACAACATCATCATTCAACCATAATAACAATAGTATCGCTTAAGGCATCAGTTTTTTAGAAATGCATTTTAAAAAGTAAGTCTGGAGACATCTTACCATAGAAATGCAGAAGGCGGACAATATTATAGATGCAGCAGTAATTAAATCATCAATCCCCAACTAGAAACATCGAAGAAATTAACCATGTCTATTCCATACTGTTGAGGGAGCCAAGTCATAAGCTTACAAATGGGATCAGCTGTTCTCAGCTGTTGTTGCCAAAAGCAGTGGACCTCCAACATGGCCGCCAGAGGGCCCATTGCATCCTCAATTTATGAGGCTTCTTATCCACTCCTGAGCGGGGAAAGGGGGGGGGGAATGATTTGGTAACTCCAGCTGAGGACAGTGTCGCATATGCACTCCAACCTATTCTTTTCAATTTGCCTGTGTCAACTGTGATATGTTTTGGCCATATTGAAATTCAACTCTGCCTACAGAGCAGCTATTTGTTGCTTACCAAAGAGAATGGATCTTTATTCAAGTTGGGCATGCCTGTTTTTCCAGCAGCAAAGACTGAATAGATTCGCAATGGGATTTAACAATGGTTCTACAATCAAAGCTAACATATTTTTCACCAAGGTGTTTAACCATTGTACCATTGTTAATGTTAATTCATACCCATTCACAACACACACCCACAAAAATAATGACAACATGTAATTAAAATTTCATTTGTAAATACAGACCACTGATGTGTCATTTACACAGAATTTTGAGGACAAAATATTTGCTTTTTTGTGCACTGTTTATTTAAAAAATGCACATGCTTTTGCTATTTCTCAAAGTCATGATTGGCTTTGTCTGAATAAATAGTCAATGTCAAACAAGACAGAATTCAGGTACGGTGGAGTGAACAACTATTATTTTTTAAAGCCAGTTTAAGTACCCATACATGTATTTGTCTCTCACATCTGTGATGTTCATCGCATTGTCCTTTACACATCATTCGTTTTCCTTAATGCCTTAAACAGTCAATACTCAAACTCCCTTTAATTGATTAGTCACCAGTTTCCCACCAACAAACACTAAGCTGATGTCCAATGATTTATTGATGAGAGCTCTATCTAGTACTATTTTGTGTCTTACTCAAAGGGTTATCCTGTCTTTGGGGAGCATAATCACTGGACGGTAAATCTCTGTTAAACTGTGAAACAACTATATTTCCTAGAAGTAATATTAGCCTCTGTCCTCTGATGTTTTCCTACTGCCTTTATCTTACCCCATGTTTAATGGAAAGAGCAATTTCTAACACAATATTTTACTCTGATACCGAGGGGGCTTTAAATCGGATCTTTCCACATCTCCTGAGTCACAGTTACAAAGAAATACCAATGTTAAAAAGTGACTTTGGCTGAGGTTTGTGTGAGACATTTCACCTTTTTGGAATAAGAAACAGAAAGCAAAAATGCAATTTAATATGTTATTTGAATATAGTAGATAACCAATGAAAAAAACGGATTTACTGTTGAAAGCGCAACATTAAATCTTAAATATGTTTAGAATATTTTCCTTTTTCCTGTGTGTGTGTATGTGTTCCATGGATTTCTTTTAAATTGGGTAGAGGAAGTAGCCCTCTGACCACCAAAACACATAGGATGGAGGGGTGCTGCATATAACTAGTTTATAATAGTGTTTCAAATGTTATGTTTGATGCGGTTTGGTCCAATTGTGGACAGATTAGATGACGTTCCATCAGAGACTCAAAGAGCTTAACATTCCCATAAAGAAAATATATGGTCTGCCTGCCTGGCCAATCAAGGTTTAAGGAAGGTATTTGGTCATAAACCAAAGTATTAGATATTTTAATGCTTTGACCTGATGATGGCGCTATGTAAAATTTTAAAAGTTAATACAATTCATTCTGTGGGAAACATGAAGGTCTGCCAAATTTTATGGAAATCCATCCAATAGCTGTCATGTGGATTTCTCTTAAACCTCAAATATTAACCTCTGAGAAAAAGTCAGGAGATCACCAAAGTCCTAAGGATTTCTCTCTGGGGACAATGAATTTCTATACAAACATTTGTAACAATCCATGTAGTCAATGTTTCACACGATAAGAGAAAACTTCACTAGGTCACTAGGATTCATGCTTTGGGGACTATGGATGTCTGTACAAATATCATATTTCAGTCTGGGCCAACGTGGTGAACTGACCAACTGACCAAATTTATACAAGTTGCATGTAGTTTGATTTCTCCAAGACATGTCTGAAATGTTGGGATATTAAAAACTAATTTCCCATAATTTTAAATAATGTTCAGTTTCTAGTGATTTCATACCTTCTCAAACTTTTTGAAGTACTCCAAAACATTGTTTAATGCAGCAGAACAAGTTACTCATTACATGTTAAACCAGTAATTTCTTTTCACATCTTCAATTACATGGTGAAAGTAACATAATAAGCTCTTAACCCACGTGTAAACTTAACATTCAGTATTCTCCCCTTGTGTTAAGGTTCAAATATGACCCACCTTTGCTAAACCCCTAAGATAAATTTGCTTTATTGGATTTTTAATCCAAATGTATTTTGCATTAAGTAACAACCTGTCATCCAACCTAAAATAATAAAATAATATCATCATATCATCAGGTTCTGATTGACATGATATTGAATTATTTCCAAGCCATAAATTACCTAGTAAAACACTTTTCATTTTTTTTATGTATGAATAGAAACGGCAAGAGAAATTGAACCACCCTTTTAATCAGTGTAACACAGTTTAGATCATTTGAGCCTCAGTGTACTGATGCTCGTCATTAGTTGATTGGCACATCTCTATTACATGTATAGTACATTGACTATATCAGTTTCATAACACAAAGCCCATGTGGTTTCTGTCGAGTATAATAATATGTGATTACACATGCTTTGATTCTCCTACATGTCTTGGCAAGCATCGGTTTGGCATTAAAGCACACACGCAGAGAGAGACAAGTGAGATGAGTCACACATTTACACTCTAGTAATTTTAAACAAGCAGATTTGTACTGAATAAAAAACATGAACATAATTTGATGTGTTAGGTATTAAATATTTTTGTGTTGCCAAGCATAGGAAAATAAAGGGGTAACAGTAACATTGTTCCGTGTGAAAGTTCATTATTGACATCGGAACAGTAAAAAAAAAATCCACTTACTAGTGTTTTCCAAAGCTTTCAGCAGTATCTCATGGTGTTCCTTAGTGGATGCTCAACTTAGCTAGGTATGGAACTTTGGTAATTTAATAACAAGCTTTTGAAAAAGCCAGCAAGGGAACCTTGAGTTAAGAATTTTTTTAGTCAAAGCAAGATTTTTTAGTAAGTACACTGGCCAATCAAGAAGTTCACTGGACAATAAGAGGTGATGTAAAGAGCCATTTTCCCTTTTGCCTTATTGCATTCAAGCAGATATGTAATCACTGCAAAGTACATTATGACTGTGGTAAGAAAAATGTTATCCAAAGCTAGAGGATAACAGCAGAGATGGAAAGAAAACTGGCACCCTAGTAATGGCATTTCATCTGTCAAACTGTCACATGCAACATCACTGACACAGGGCCTACCTACCTCCTATCTATTCCTAGGTGGGATGCCAGGCAGCAAGCTAATTTGCTCAACCCTCTGCCTGAAAAGTCTGGAATCGCAGGGAAATGGCCAAGTGCACAACATTTCTTCTCATAAAGTGTTTCAGTACCTCCATTCAAAGACCAGAAACCCTCAGATCAGTCAGCCATCATAAGGTGTGCGGGGGGGAAAAAGATGCACCAAAAAGAAAAACAATGCTGTAATTACTTCTCCTTATGATGCTAGAATTTCCAGACTCCCTATCATTGATGGCATGAAGGTAACTCCCATGCTGACTTTCTTTTACACACACATTTTCAATGAGTTTTTTTGTTGTTCAGTAATGATTAAACAACACCCAGCAGCAGCATCGCAAATGGATAGGAATTCAAAGTTGTCATGTCAGGTAGACCTGCTACTGGTAAGGTGTGATAACAATTCCACACATCTCAAGTTACCCTTGATGTTTAATGGTGGTCAGTGTAAGACGCTTTCCGGCTCGCTGTAATCTTGTCAGTTTCACCTCTGGTGGTAACCACATGTAGAAAGTCACTGGATTATGGCTTATCAGTGCATGATCTATGACACGGGAAACTGTTGAGTCATTTCATCCAAAATCATCTTTAAGACATACTGTGAATGATAGGGTTCAATTTAAGAGTCAAGATATAAATTTTCAGAGGACGCTCACACATGCTGTACAGAGGTCCTTCAAGGTAACCCTCTATGATAGCGTGACTAGGATTTAGCATAACTTAGCCTGATGCGTTGTCACTGTATTTGTAGCCGCAACAATTTGTGGTGGAATAACATTCCTTTTTCCACTTCAGGGAACAGAGGGCCCTTTTTGCTAGATAGTGCATGTGTGTAGGCAGAAAGAAAAGGCGGGACACACTTATTTATACCCACATACACACACAGAGCAGCAGACAGAGATGGGAGCTTTTAGTGACTGAGGCGCTCTGCTTTTCCAGGAATGTGAGGATGAAAACAGCACTTCAGTGTTAACCTTGAAGCATTGAGCAGTGCAGCCTTTAAAGTATGTGAGAACCCAGAAGGGCCACAAAACAAATTATTGGACCTGCAAGCTGCAAGTAAAATTACCTCCTTTTCTGAGTCTTTGTTTCCATGAGTAACCTACATAGTTTATGTTGACAGAATATTAAAGAGGGTGGAGAGGGATAGATAAAAGCTACATTTATCAATTCATCCTCTAGTCAGAATTCATGTTTCTTTCTCTGTGGGCCACTGCCTTGTGAATGGCATCCATGTTAACAGACTCGCACTTATCTTTCTGCAGGAATTTCATCTTAACTCAGTGCAGAGCATGAGGTGTCTTGCAATCATTACGACGATCTTTTACAGAACATGTTTTCCTCTATCTCGATTATTAGTGGGAAAACATACTGGAGTCCATTGTGTTGCTGCAGTTGTCCACTCCATTCAATCTATTTTTTGGATTGCAGCATTACGGGGAACAAAAAGATACTCGCTGACACTTCTTACCACAGTATAAAAATTCCATCAAGTTTCAACATGGTTTTTATTACAAAGAGAAGAACATGAGGTGGTCTTCTTGGGCTAAAATATTACCAGTACTGTAAGTTATAAAAGTTGATAAGACAGCTGGTGCACAAAACACAGCCAAGAAATTAGATATTTGGTTTCATTCACATTATGTGATCCAAATTTAGCTATTAAGCCATGAATCTACTAGACTGAGTTGAATAAGAATACCTGAAATTAAACAGTTCAGCCCCTTGATGTATCGAGTGAGCGAAGAGACATGCAAAAATCTTTCTGGTGGAAGTAATCATAGATCTGCAATGAATTCTTACAAGCATTTCTACTCTCTGACATTCATGTGATTTGCTCTTTCTTCTTTCTTGGCTCAGATTTGTTATGGCACACTTTGGGATTGATTTCATTGTCTTTGCAACGAGTAGCATCAGATGGGGGCATAAAACCTTAAAATCCCAGTTTATCATATTCTCTCAAAACTTGAGCCATCAAAAAAACAGACTTATCTTGTAAGTCTCCCACATCTCCTTGGCAGGAGTTGTCATTCTTGGGCAGGTAGTTGACCCCGGCTTGCCCCTCTCTCCTCCACTCCTCAAGCCTCCCTGAGGTATCTCTTGTCTGTGATTCACGTTCTTATCTCTTCGGTGCATACAGTGAGGTAGACCGCACAGACACAGGTCGCAGGACCAATCGCATCCGCACATCTGAGTGAATTATTCAAATTGCCGAGAGCAAGAGGTGCATACAACCTTTTCCTGTTACGTGAGAGGAATGGCTGGCCAGGCGGCAGTCATTGCAGATCAGACAGTCATTTAGATTGTACAAAAATGTAATTTGTTCTCATATCTGATTTTATCGTAATGGCTGTTATAGTCACTTGGTAATGACCTGGTGTCCATCTTACACCCGTGTTCAGCGTAAGTTAATGAAATCACATTAAACGGCCTAAATGGATTACATAGATCATATTTATATCTATGATTGTAATAAAGTGCATATACGTGTGGAGGTGTTGACACAAGGCAGCAAAAAAAGACAGGCAACAGTAGTGCTGTTTGAACATCACAAATACCAGAGCTGAAGGTAACAGTGTGGAAATCAATTACATGGTTGGCTCACTTAATTGATATCCACCTCAGCATAAAGATAGATAGCACTCTGAGTAATATTAAGGCGGAGGCTTTCCTACGAAAAGGACTTCTTTTCACGGCGCTCAAATAATTTAGAATGAATACAGAAAATGCTACATATGCATATCTTTAGTAGTTTTGTAAAGTTGTTTGTCTGCAGAAAATATGCACAATCTTCAATTTAATACTCTGAGTGGAGTAAACCTCTGTAAAAAAAAAAGTTAAATGTTAAATTATCTGCAAAGACAAATCCAATATATTTTGAATAACTTTTTTGGTTTAAGGTAAACCTGTCTGGCGAGGCAAAGCTTTAAAAAAATATTTCATTTCATTGCGAGTTATTTTTCAAAATATTTAATAGCTTCTACTGGACCATTCATCTTCAGTTGATGAACTGCGCTGCTGCTGCTGCTGCTGCAGTGACCAAAAGTGGTAAATGGCACAATGCAAACACTACACAGTCGCAGAAAACATATATTTGCCTCAAATGAGGCATCTGTTTCCTCAGATTGGACAAGAAATTCTTTGACACAAACAACTTTTATTTATTTATTTATTTTTTACTGCTGATAGACAAGCCTCACATCAAACTACCGGAAACATTCTTTTCTGTGGACCTAATTATCTGAGTTACAACCACTCAGCATGAATTCTTTCCTATGTGCTTGTGTGTTTCACTGATCTCTGCACGGACTATGCAAAAATGTCATGTTAGCATTACCGTGCTTTGCATTGAAGTGCTATTTAAGCTGGAGTGAAATCCTTTTTGTTTCCACCATCACTCTTTCATGTAGGTTAAGGTTTAGGTGCAATACATACACGTAAAACATAGATGATGGTGATGATCCTGATGGTGCCACAATAAGAAGATATACAATCATTCTTAACCAGTAACATGTGTCATGCACACCTTAGGCCACTCTGGCCTGTTTGAAAATACTGTCAAACACACATCAGTCACAGGATAAAGTCAGGGGAACAGTTTCTGAAATCATGCACCATCAACAAATGGACTGTTCGTAATTCCACATACTATACACTGTACATACGCTCCACCCACTAGTTTATCTGTAAAGAGCATGGCCCATTACAGAGATTCAGGCACAAAGGTATAATTTTGTTAGTTCCCTCGTGCAGAGAATTCAAAAGGGCAATCATCAAGGTGAGATTTTAAAGGCAAACACTCATTCACCTTCAAATTATATCAGTGCTCAGACCTGACAGACAGACAGTATATCTGCAACTTTCCTCACAGATAAGCACTTTCCTTTTTCTGTTGTAAAGCTAAAGGTTGTCTTAAATCCCCTGCTAACTGTGGATAACACTAGTTTTTTAATGACAATTTATGACAGAGAGATATGTGTATTTGGAGGTGTATACGTTTCAGACACTTTGGGATATCTTTATGTTGGGACCAAATGAGCATTCATTAAATAGTCGATTATGCAGTTGACAGTGATAATGAGTCATTTTTGAAACAATGGATCTTAGATTTCACACAGAAAGACAAAGGGAAGCTTCTATTTTTTAGCCATAAACTGTGTCAGCTGAAATGACAGCTGTCGCTAGCAGATTTTATCAGATGTTGGTGTAAGCTAATGCTATGACCATTTTTTATTTTTTTTTATTCCAGCTCACTAGTTTTAAAATGTGAACCATGTGAAAGGGTCTTAAATATCCGTGTGATGGCTGAATCCACAACAGCGTGTATATGTAGCCACAGTATTAAATAATTGCATAAAAAATGTAAATGTAATTAAAAAGAAATTTGTTCTAACACAACAATGAATCGTTTGGATGGTTACTATGAAAAACACACTTGATCACACAATACAGCGTTTTACTTTATGCTTTCATGTATGCTTCCCACTATCCTCGAAACTCTTGTGATGCCAAGTATGGCTCTAATGAGAGCCCCATGCACACTGCTTTAGCACGTAGAGAAATCAGAAGATTGACAGGTGTGTTGTGCCTAGTTAAAGATGCTAAACTAGGATTGAATAACTGAAGAACATCTTCTGTTGACCCCCTTTTATTAGATGCACTCATATTAGATGTGACTGAGGGTATAGTAGATCATCGTCTCGGACTCAACAGAGATCAATTCTCATTTCTTTCAACTTCAACATTTTTGAAATTCAATGTTTTTGTAGGATCATCCAATTTGAGTCATCCAAATTGTCGGCCAGTTTTTCGTGTGGTAGATTGACTCATCATTCATCTGGGTCTACGCAGACTGATACCAGCAGCTCTGAACTGGGCTAGTTGATGAAACATAAAGATGACTTGAGGCAAACCTTTCTTTGAGCACAGGTTTGTTCCAAACTTTGGATTCTGTGGCCTATTAGCACATTGGAAAAGTACACTGTGGACTTTTGACATCTTCCTGCTGATGCAACACCTGAGTACTGTTACCACACTATTCTGGTTTGTTAGGACATTGGAGCACAGACACTGAATGACATCAGGCTATTAATTCATCCACTACATATTGCATTCTAACTACTACTGAATATATAGATTTATAATGCTCATATTGTGCCTTTATTTTCCAAATAAAACCTGAATAAATGAAACATGTTTTTAATTTGTAACTTTTACATACTTGAAATTCCTACATTTTCTTTACTGGCACATTCAAAATCACATGTGTGGTTGGGGATACAGAGCTATCCCAGCATGCATAGGTTTAAACACCCTATACAACATTACTGATTGCACATTTATTGTAAAACTTGCTGTATTTCTTATTTATAGAATTTTATGCATTAAAAGTACCTTTCCTGTATAAAGTGTCTTAATCAACTCACCCAGCGTGCCTTTGGCAGGTCGCCAATCTATCTCAGGTTTAACACATACTGAATTCCACACAACCTCACATGGTTCAAATTGTGAATTCCTGTGAGTTCAGTAAAATTAGATTCAATGTCCTACAAAACATCTGTGGGCACAAGAGTGATTCATGATGTCCAAAAACATCCAAACAGTTGAGGTGGTCTACTGTGGTACTCACTGAGATAGGAAAAAGAAAGCCAAAACACAATCTGTAATTAACCCGCGTAATGTCTCAAACTCAAGGCTTTAAATGTGTAAACACTAGGGCTGACTCCGAATAGCCGAAGATTCTATGCTTCGATGGCCGGAGCCTGATTCGACTGTCAATCTCACAGTCAAAGCTTCGCAGCGAAACAAAGATCATGTCATTTTGGTGATACAGGGGTGCTCAAGTCTGATTTTACATAGAACTATCAGTTTTCTCCCAATAAGTTAATATACAGCATATATACATTTCAACGATTAATCCTGTAAATAAACATGTAAAAAGAGTAAAACTTTCAATAAATGTTTTTAAAGTGCGTAAATAAATCCAAAATTGTAACCCTAACCCTGGGTCGTCAGTGTGCATGTGTAGGCGTAACCGTGTATGAGTAGTGGCAGAAGAGGAACACTTGCTGAAGAGACGGAAGGCCAGCTTCACCGGTATTGTGCAAGTTTTCTGCACCTCGCACGACTTTTGGATAATTTATTACCATTGATGAACTACACAAAGAATTTTTTATCGTTTTTTAAATAGCCGGCTACTTGAAATAGACCCGCGAGGAACCGCAACGTACATGCAGTTGTCCACAAAACTCTGCATAAGACTGGTGAATGGCAGGCGAGAGAGAGAGAGAGAGAGTGAGAGAGAGAGAGAGAGAGAGGAAAGGGTCTACAAAAAGCCTCAGTTTAGCTGGAAATTTAGTTGAATGAATAATGCAGTTATGCAGCTTCTCAAGATTAAAGCAGAGCCACCATGTGTTACCCCTCCGACGCCCCTATGTTTAATAGTCTTGAAAAGGTCCTCTTAAATCTTTCAAATATAGCATGACTGCTCTCTAAGGGCACCAGTATTTGAGCCAATGTCCCGATTCTGTGAGGGTCCAAGAAAACAAGCCCAGGTTTAAACTTTCCAGTAAACTCAAGCTAACACTTAGCCTCCAGTATGGCTACAAATCAAACAACCACTGAATGAAGTGAATCACTAAAACTATACCCAGATTTACTGTCAACAGTTGTGGAAAGCTGGACAGTACATGGATGTAATTAGTTTGCCCAATTTGTTTTACCTTGATCTTGTACTGAAGACTCTCTGATAATAATAATGACGATTCATAATTCATAATTATGAAATCATTCATTTTTTTCTATCATTTTTCAGACAAAATACTGATACAACTGTTTTCACAATGTCAGTAATTGTGAAATAGTATGACATTGCTTGAGATTTCGACACTCATAATCATCAATTCACTTTTCATTTCCTCACATACATTTATTTTCTACTTACCTGGGGCCAAGTTGTGATGACTGCAGTCTAAGCGAGGTAGTCCAGATGTCCCCCTCCCCGGCAACATCTTCCAGCTCCTCCTGTGGGATCCTGAGACGTTTCCAAGCCATTTTCAAGCCAGATGACATGCATAGTGTTCGGGGTTTTCCCCAGGGTCTCCTACCAGTTGGACATGCCTAGAAAACCTCCAATGGACTTTATACTGCTTCAAGGAGCAGCGGCTCTACTACGGATGTCTGAGCTACTTATCCTATCTATAATGGTAAACTTAATTCAATTAATCATTATTTAATAATTAAATTACAAATTTTGTGAGCTAAATAAATTAGATGGTTATGTCACCATTAGCAGGACACAAAATTAAAAACACATATTTAGAATAGAATATATTGTTATTGTCATTGGGCTCAACACAATGAAAATCTGTTCAGCAGTTCTTCAGCAGTGTGCAGCAGAAACACAAAATAGATAAATAAATAAATAAAACAAAATAGAAAAAATTATCAATAACAATACAATCTACACAAAGGCAAAGCGATAAAAACAAGGGTGATCTAAAATAATGCATTACGTGTAATATGATTAAAAACACATATGACATTATGTCCTCTCAATCATAATATGCCAATATAGGAAAAGTGAAAGATAACCATCGTTGAAGTTGCAGTTTAGACCAGTAAGTCTGTAAAAGCAGATAACTGGGTTTTCTCAGCCAAGGGACACCCACACACAAAGCAGACACAAAGCAGACCACATTCAGAGAAGTCTCAGAAGTACCATTGTCATCATACATACTCTGCAGCAACCACACTTTGAGATTTAAATGAGAGCTCTGGATTCTCAGAAAAATCCTAGACCTTACGGACTGCAGGCTCATCATGGTGGCCTAGCAGCAGCGAGCAGCTACAGGGATTTGTGGTTTGGGATTACAGCAGAACACAGACGTTCTTCTGAAGCAGCCAAGCAGCGAGTGACTGAACAGAAAAGACACCAGCTGGAGTGTAAAATATAGAAGTCTATCTCATGACTATTCTAGGAACCATATGATTGCATAGTGCAAGTTTATAGCCATATACTTTAACACCTTGCATAAACATCCCTGTTTTACTGATACAACTTGATTTCTAAAGGGGAAATTAGGGTAATTTTTTTAATGTGGGTCTTATTTTTCTTTCAAGTTGACGGTTTGAAAGTAGCTTTTTCAGTTTCTTGCATAACATGAATAAGGCAGACGTTTGTCAGTCATAGCATAAACAAGTTATGAAAGCATGGTTATGTAAATACATGTGTCACTCCTGCTTCAGTTTTCAGTGGACATGTTGGACATGGACATGATTTTTCGGTTGGAGGTATGTGTGTGGTGCTACAGTGAGGTTACCACGCAAGGTTTCGATCAGAACCAATCAGCATGATACCAAAACATGTTGACATACCACAGCTTGTGTCCCATCAGATAACTGTGATTGATTTGCACTTCCACAAGTGTAATCTATCCTTAGCCTTTATCAAGTGCTTGGTTACCAAACATCATAGTTCATTTGTCATAACAGTGATCTATGCCTAACCTTCATTATAATGTAATTGCCTGGCAGATACTGTATTTTATATATATATATATATATATATATATATATACAGCCATGCTGCTAGTGGCTCTCTAAGGCTGTACTTAGGGGCACAGTGGTGCTGTGAGCTAAATGTCGACATTGGCATGGTTGAAGTGTTTTTAAATATGCTTTAATTGTTCAGGATGTTGAGGTAAAATGGGAAACAGTGGGTCAAGCCATGTTAAGTATATTTCTAGAGCGCCATTAAGGTTTGAAAAGCAACGAAAATATTGATATAAATGCAACAGCAAAAGACGCAAAATAAGATACAGGACAGATGCAGCTGCAGTAAAGACAGAGCTAATTTGCATGACAGGGAGACAGAGGGAGAGTGTGTGTAATTGTGATTGCGCATGTGTACAATGTATCACTGCCTGTGTGTGCCCACACACACAACGGCATATCCACTAATCACATCCAGTCAGCCAACAATACCACACAGTCTGCAGGAGAGGAAAGTGAGGCACAGACTGCAGGTTGCAAGCTATGCTGAATTTCAGTTCTCGAGTGCGGATTTGAAAACTGTCGAGCCTGAATCATTGACAAGGACAAGAAGCTTATTCCAGAGGCAGGAGGCCCTACAGGAAAAGACTCTGCCCCCAACCCCCTACACCCCCCACTGGTTTTCTTTCTGATATATAGATTTCCTTGCTGTCCTGCAACCTGAGAGTGAACAGTGCAGTTGGGCTTACAGGGAGCGAGTCAATAAGTCATACAGTTTATTAAGGAGCAGGGGTGGGTAATATCTTCTAGGTTAGAAGAGGGAGTTTACAGGAAGCCAGTGAAGAGTGAACAGTGAAAACACATTTATTTCCTGGTTTGCATACATAGTGTGCTGTTGAGATTTGATTATGTTGGATATTGTGTAGTGTGGAGTTTGGGTGGGTGTATGCATACCAGCAGCCGCCTCTGAGGCAGACAGATAAATTTTTCTAGATTGATAAATTGCATGGCATAGAGTACCTTCTCATTTAGATGTCACTGTTGCATACTGCTTACTTTGACATTTTGAGTCTCATCCGTGCAAGTATTGTATGTGTTTTCTGTCTGTATTTTTATAAAAATAAAATGTCAGACTGTCTCAGCTGATTTGCATGGTGCAAAGAAGTGGTAAAATGCAATTTGTCAAGATTTGCAATGGTACTGATGAGGAAAATAGAGTTGTTTATGTTTCCTTCAATCACATTATCGTGATAGCCATTATTTTCCAATACTGTAATATTTAGATGTCATTTCACACTTAATTGTTCAATCATAAGGTGTTTACCGTTTGACCAATTAAATTAGAGGCCTTGCTGCAGGAGCTGCAAAAATCCAACCTTGCTGAGTAACACTGACTGATTTCAGATGACAGCTACACTAGAAAACAAAATGTTTTGATCATAACACCTCATTTAAAAGCAGTTATTAGCGATCCCAAAATGTTCCTCTATGTTTCAAACAAGGACCGCTTAAACTAACTTATCCTGAATCTTGTAAGATGAAAGATGACCAAAAAGGCAGCTTTCAGTCCACAAGGTTGCTATGTTTTTAAGGACTCTACCTTGGTTTATTCTGTACATTCCTTTACGGATATTCTATTCGACTAATATTTTTAACTGGCATTTTGCCTTGCTTGGAAGGCACACCTCTGGTACAATCCTACCTCATAAATATAACTTTTTGCCCTGAGCGCCATCCTCATCACTAATAACACAGGTAGCAGGTCTACACACTCAAGTGAAAATTAATTCCTGGAATGTCTGGCTTCTTCCAGGTGAGGCTTTAGCTAAAGTTCTTCTGCATTTGGGGAAGATTGTTGTACCATGCGAGCTGATGGATGGTTAGCTTAGCGTGAACAGCCTGTACCGTTTGCTCAGTAACGGCTTAATGACTTAAGTGCCCATATTTGACTCCAATTCCCAATACCAACATTTTTGCTCATATTTTAAGAAAGGGAACACAACTGAGGGCAGTTCAGAATATAAACTGGTGCTCATCTTTAAAACAACGTCTTCGAAGAACATCAGACAGTTATGCACAAGAAGAAGAATATAGTACCAGAGTTGATTGAGTAGAAATGATGGGGGATGTTGCGCTGAGATACAAATGGCAGGAGAAAGTCATATACACATGGACAGTTTCTGAAGATTAGTTAAGCCGTTAACACCTTTATTGCAGACAAATTCTTGAGTGTGATGTAAACAATGAGCCAGAACAACACTGTGAAACTTGCGTCAGTCTGCTTGTGATACAAATGCCTCTTGAAATGGGGTATCAGGCTCACTGACATGTAATAACTCCCAAAGAAACCATCTGCTATCAAAACCGGTCACCAAATCTGCCAAAAAGTAGCACATTGTTGACAAAAATAGATGTATGGGCACAGTTAATAATTAATGAATGTCAACACTCTCCTATTTAATCAGGTTTGGGCAGAGTTCTCATGTCACAGGCCAATCAATTCATCTTGTTCTTTATTCCAAAATTCTTGATTCATTTCATCTTCTGTGTTGCTTTAGCAAACATTTGCTGAGCAGCAGTTAAGAAAGGATTGTACCATTACACAAGCTGAGTCATTGTCTGTGATCATACTCTGAGTATTTGGGATCGAAAACAATAATTACTGTGAGAGAGAATGTAGATTTGTGCTGTACATGTTACAGCTGAGCCGAGTGAAATTACAACTTTGTATATGAAGAAGTCAATAGAGAACATTTTCTTAGTTCCACATAGATGTGAACACTGCCTGTAACCATAGCAATGTTACAGGTCTAGTGCAAAGATGGTGACTTCAGAAGCTACAGAGAGTATTCAAAGAATAGTGAAGTTATCCATCGGGTAATGATGAAATGACACAGAATAGATGCTTTTCGTCCTTACATAAATCCATAGAGTTATGAGAACTCTAAATACAGTGCTCAGTGCTGAATGTACCATTTACCTCCAGACCAAATAACTGGAAACCTGGACAAATATGAAAACGGGGTTGAAACTACAGCAAAAATCCTGCATTAGCCATTCAAACAATGAGTTGATTGACAGAAAATTAATCAATAGTTTTTTCTAAACACTAAAATATATATGTTCTCTGGTTGCAGCTTCTCAGATGTGAGGATTTGCTGTTTTTCTTCTTTGTTGTGTCATTGTTAAGTGAAATGCCTAAAAAGTAAAACTGCTGTAGATTGTTTTTTGGTCAAAACAAACAATTAGAAGACATCACCCTGGACTTTGGGAAATTATGAATAAAAATATAATGATGCTATTAACAACTCAATTGCCAGTCTGTTACTCAATTAGTCGTTCAACAGAAAACTAATCTGCAGCTAATTTGATAATAAAATTATTCAGCTTCTCAATGTGACAATTCAGTGCTTCTTGTTGTTACATTTGATAGTAAGCAAATTTTTGGGTTTCGGACTGTTTATTGGGGAAAAAAATAAATCTGATACATGTCCTTGGGCTGTGTGAAATTATAATTAATTGAAAAAATAATCTGATACAATCATTCAATTAATCAATGACTAAATTATCTTGCAGCTATAAAAATCAATGTTGATTTTTTTTATGATGTTTTATATTGGTTAATCCAAAAAACTGTTCACTAGATTAACCACTTCATGGAAACAATTGTCATGTGTGCTGTTAAAATGCTTCGGATCTCTGTCTCTAAGATACCGACACTTCACCTAAAAACAACAAAAACAATTGTGTCTTTGTGACATTGCGAACTATTAGTCACCCAAATCCATTAGTTACCCAACCTTTTACTTCTGGGCATGGGTAACTAATCAGATGCAGATTCATTTGCACAAATTAGACAAATCTGCCCTTGCATACTGTATATCAAGATGTCATTTAGGTACTCGTAACCAAACTACTTTGGTTGTTAAACTCTCTCTTTTAACCAAACCATGTGTGAATTTGACATGATTTAGCACTCCAAGAAGTCTGTTTCTGCAGAGAAAAGCAGGGACAATCTCACTGCACACCATGTTTTTAATTGATAACTTTATCAGTGTGGAAAGCGGAAAGAGCCTTCAGCATGTGTGGTGGGCCTAATTCACTAAAACATCCAATTGAAAAACTTGAAGGTCCTTTTTCAAGAATAACAAATAAGTGTTCATTAATGTGATTTATTGAACTGATGTGATTGATTATTCCCTACTTTTCTAAATAATACAATTTGTCTACTTTCCATACAAACATATCCTACTTGTTTTCACTGAAATATTACATGGAGAGTCACAGTTCCAATTCATTTGCTTTCAGTCTCATTTAAGGACTTCACCAAGGTATTTAGCGTCGTGTGGAGTAGAAGACCACTGTGTAAATATAGCAAACAGCCACTCCTGTTCATTGTTTATTTTCCTGACAACAAAAAAATGTTTTGTAAAGCAAAAGGAAGGCCTTTGAGGTGATTACATGCTTTTATTTCTTCCTTCCAGCGACAAATTGGAATGAAATAATCTCTCATGGTGATAGATGTGCAAATCATTGCTCAGTGCCTGCTGGGTGAGTTCCTTGTTTTATCTCTCATTTCAAACACAATTCCTAGTAACAGAGCTGGGTACAAAAGACAACATTCAATTTCACCCTAAATCCCACAATAGTCTCCTGTTTTCACATTGCAGGAAACTTCAGGATAATGCCCAAAGGCTGCTGGAGTTGAAGACTTAATGGCATGCAGCCATAATGTTCACACCTGAATGGAACAGTAGCCACTGATACGGACTTTCTCTAATCTTTGGGATAATTTATTTTTAGGGAAAAGGTGCCAAGCTTTCTGTGTTTCCATTCATCAAGAAATCTCTGCTTTTATAATTCAGGGATACATGGTTTTCAATCCTAAAGTTCACTGTAATTTAAAAATACCCATGTAAACTGTACTGCCTTACACCTTAATTTTGTTATGTGTCTGTTCAGAGGCACTCATTATCAGGCATGTAAAATGCCTTAGTAGAGTGTTACTGTTCTTCTACAGCCTTTGTGATTTTTGTCATGGAGGCTTTTACTGCCAGGGGAAAGAGGCACATTCGCTCTGGTGTGTTTTTTCCTTTAAATTTTTTAACATACCCACTTCATTTGTGTTGTCTACTGCAGTGCATTTCTGTTCATTAAGATTTGTTTTTAAATGGAAAAAAGGTGCCCGA
Source organism: Micropterus dolomieu (assembly GCF_021292245.1). NCBI lineage: Eukaryota > Metazoa > Chordata > Actinopteri > Centrarchiformes > Centrarchidae > Micropterus > Micropterus dolomieu. The sequence continues at coordinate 14,623,023 of NC_060163.1, forward strand.
AATGGATGTGGGGCATTCGAGACACCCTGCTCAAAATGTTAATGTGTTCAGTGTTTAGTTAAGAAGAATAAGCGAGGGGTGCAACTTCATGCCTTTGTTTTGTAAAAAAGTTTTTTAGATGGAAGCAAGTCATTTGGAATGTGATCTCTCTTGACAAGCCCTTAATTTAAAATTAAGATCATCCCCTGTGTGCTTTCAGATGTATAAAGACAATCAAAATCTTTATCTAATCACTGGCAGTGATTCAGCATGCACATTGGTAAGATGTGACCTCATAAACACGCTCAAAGAAAGACCGGTGGGAAAGCATTCATAAACACCACTATAAATACCTTATTTAATGGATGCTTCTGATAAGGTTTAAACAGAAAACAGACATAACTCACAAAGTTACAATAAAGTTATTTCAAAGCTCATAAGTTAGTAATGTTTACCTCGCTGCACTTGTTACCTTTCAGCCAGTAGCTTCTTCCTCTGGGCAATACTTTGCATTAAAATCTAATAAAATGATAACACTTTACAATATAGTATGAAAACCCTCCATAATTACGAAATAAAAAAAAAATGAATAGCTACCCAGTAGTTGCCGAGTAACTCTCAATGAAGTAAAATTAGATAATAACAAGTTAGTTAATGAATTGTTCCTGATTAACTCACAATTAACTGCCGAATGGCATAAACCCATTGTAGTATCCAATATTTGTGCATTTGACTCATAACAGTTCAAAATAGCACTGTAGCAGCAGGACAGAGGGTCAGTGACCTTCTACGGGGAGAGCAGTGATTGGTGGTTATGTAGGGACTTAACCCTTCTATAGAATTTGACCTCTAACCCCTTGTTTTGTTACCTCAGAATAGTACTGTACCCTTCTATGGGTTTGACCTTTTATTTTGCAGACTCAAACCCCTCTATGGTACCTAACAGATACCTAAACATATCCTATATAAGCTTTGTTTGATGAACAGAGAGACAGAGTGGTCATCGGGCTGGGTCACTCTCCAAGCTGCTGCAGAGCTTGTAATTGATGCTGAACTCCTTGATTTAATAAACTTTTATGAGCGGGTCAAGGGGGTTTCCTCTCAACACATCATCGCAGCATTATTGTTCGGACACCACACCATAAATAATCATTATTTAATTTTTACATACAAATTAGCTGCATAATAATAAGAACTACACATAAAGTCTAATGCACACACATCGTTAGAGTAGTAAACCACCAGTAAACAATTTAGATTGTTTAGATTGAACTCCGGCCGTGGTGTCTTACAACGCACCTTGGAAAAGGTCGACCAGACGTTGAACTCACCACAGCCGGTGTGACTGGTGTTGACGTCAGCCTCAAGCTCACAGCTTCCCTGTGAAGCAGCAGCAGGGTAGACAGCCTCGCCTGCTGCAACAGGCGCTACGAGCTGCTCGTGGAGGAAACAAAAGCAACCGTCTGTTCATGTAACAGGCTTTCACCGCCAGTGAGCTAGCAACGTGCACATGCGAGTCCTCGTGGGCATGCAGAGCTACAGTAGACTGCTGCATTGCCCAGTTTCCACGGTAAGCTCGTTTCTCGGCTGTCACGTCGGGGAAGTGTACCATTATGGCTGCGCGGACTCGGCGGTCAGGCTAGCGAAGTGGACGCCCGGGCCTCATCCAGACTCTCACTATTGTTCTGACCGGGAGGGCGGCGTGGGCCGCGGGGCGAACCGTTAGCTTAGCGTCGGTGAGCGCAGTGTTCAACACGGCTAGCTCAATGAGATGGGGTTGGTGGTGGAGAATAAGCACTTTACAGAATGTAATGTGTTTCTAATAAACAGTTTAACATTCACAGGCATCATCACAGTGTACACACAAGCAGCACATGTTAGAACAGTGGCTTCGTAAACACAAGGCCGCAGGGCGAACCCTTAGCCTCTTCCCAGGAGTTAACATTAGCTCTTTGATGAGAGAAGTTTACTTAGCTCTTTGAGGAATTTAATTAACATGTTTTACTCAAAACGGTTTCCACTTTCCCAAAAAGCCCAAGTGCAAAGATAATTTTCTAGAAGTGGCGACTCCATCCGTGGAGGTGGTGAATTCAGTGAGCAGTTTGCTGTTTGCTGAAGAAAAAAGGAAACTGAGGCAGTAGGGACACTGCTATTTATACGTCACGCATGTATTGGTAGCGACGTCCTATTGGTAAAATTTCAGTGGGCAAGTGCATTCGTGTGATTGGAGAAGGTAGTACCCAAAGAGTCCAGTAGAGGGCGGAGCCTGTGTGAGATAGAACGTCTCGGGTTACGTATGTAACCCTTGTTCCCCGAGAGCGGAACGAGACACTGCGTCAGTGACGACACTATGGGAACGCCTTTGGGCGTGGCAGGGCTGAAACATGAATGAAACTACTCCAATCCTATTGGTGTTGCTAGAACGGTAGCGTGTGACGGCGTAACTGGAGGCGTATATAAGCACGCCGGCACACCGGACACATTAGCCCTTTTGCTATGAAGCAAGGCACTCCAGGCGGGGTGAGGTGTGGCGGTCCGACGCAGTGTCTCGTTCCCCTTCTCAGGGAACAAGGGTTACATACGTAACCCGAGACGTTCCCCTTTGAGGGAACTCGAACTGCGTCGGTGACGACACTATGGGAACGAGATACCCGCTTAGACCGTGCCGAAAACCCCGCCTGCCCCCCCAGTGTGCAGCAACCTGTAGGCATGACTAGGAGGAGAGCGCACGGGTGCCGGGTGCAGAAGGAAGGTCCGGACTGTAGAACCGGATGAAAGTGTGAGGAGTGGCCCAGCCAGCTGCCTCACACAAATCCTGGAGTGAAGCCCCTACGAGGAGGGCCCTAGAGGCCGCCATGCCTCGAGTAGAGTGCGCCCTTACGGCCATAGGTGAAGGTAACCCGCGCACCTGATAGGCCAGGGAAATAGTCTGAACAATCCAGTTGCTGATAGTGTGTTTGGAAGTGGGGAGCCCAGCCTTGGGGGACCCGAAACACACCAGCAACTGGTCTGCTTTCCTCCACTGGGAAGACCTCAGAGTGTAAATACTCAGTGCTCTGACTGGGCAGAGCAGATGAAGTCTCCCGTCCTCCGCCGTCACATGAGGTGGGGGATGAAACGCCTGCAGCACCGTCGACCCTGCAAACCTGGATGGAACCTTAGGGACATAGCCCGGACAGGGGTGCAGGATGGTTCTGACCCTCCCTGGGGCAAACTCCAGGCATTGAGGAGAAACCGAAAGTGCCTGGAGATCCCCCACCCTCCTCAGAGAGGTGATAGTGAGGAGAAAGGCCATCTTAAGGGTCAGGTGCTTGGCCTCAGCTGACACCAGGGGTTTGAAGGGGGCCTCAGCCAGCGCTTCGAGAACCACCACCAGGTCCCAGGTGGGAAACCTGGAACGAGTCACTGGTCTCATCCTCCGGGCTCCACGGAGGAAGCGCACGACCAGTGGAAGCCTCCCCAGAGGCCCATCCCTCAGAGGGGTGTGGAACGCCGCCACAGCAGCCACATACACCTTGAGTGTAGATGGGGAAAGGCCAGCAGAGAAACGGTCCTGGAGGAACTCCAGTACCATAGTCACCGGGCAGGTAACTGGGTCCACCGCTCGTTCTCTGCACCAGGTGGCAAACACATTCCACTTCAGGCCGTACATCCTTCTCGTGGACGGGGCTCTGGAGCTGAGCAGCGTCTCGACTGTTCCTGCTGTGAGGCCCGCCTCCAGGAGCTGGGCCCCCTCAGGGGCCAGACCCACAGTTTCCATAGGGCGGGGCAAGGGTGAAAGACCTGGCCCTGCGCCTGAGACAGCAGGTCCTTCCTCAGAGGGGCTACTAACAGTAGGCTGACACCGTCCTGACGGACCCGCTCCAGAACCCCCGGGAGCAGAGCGACTGGGGGAAAGGCATACAGACGCAGCCTCGGCCACGTCTGTACCATGGCATCCAGCCCTAGCGGGGCTGGGGGCGAGAGGGAGAACCACAGTGGACAGTGCGTCGTCTCTTGAGACGCAAACAAGTCCACGTCTACAGGGCCGAACCTTCCGCACAATAGCTCCACCACCTCGGGGTGGAGTCTCCATTCCCCGGGCCTCAGCCCCTGTCTCGACAGCAGGTCTGCTCCCTGATTCTGGGTCCCAGGGATATACATCACTCTGAGGGACAGCAGTCTCTGCTGGGACCACAGGAGGATCTGATGTGCCAACTTGCATAATGGGCGCGAGCGCAGACCCCCCTGGTGATTCAAATAGGTCACCACCGCCGTGTAGTCGGTCCTGACAAGGACGTGGCGACCGCGGAGAGCGGGCAGAAAACTCCTCAGAGCTCTGAAAACCGCCAACATTTCCAGGCAATTTATGTGCCAAGAGAAATGATGCTCCTGCCAGGAGCCTCTCGCAAAGCGGCCGTCCATGACTGCGCCCCACAACGCGAGTGAGACGTCTGTCGAAAGAATTGTCCGGCGACATGACGCTCCCAACACGGGCCCTTGGGACAGGAACCAAGGTTTCTTCCATACTGACAGGGAACGAAGGCACCTGCTCGCAACCCGTATCAGACGGAACGGATTTCCCCTCGGGGAGAATACCTTGGATTTCAACCACCACTGCAGGGCTCTCATGTGCAGCAGGCCAGACGGGATTGCGCTGGACACTGCTGCCATGAGACCCAACACTCTCTGAAAGTGTTTCACAGTGATGGAGCAGCCTAGCTTCATTGTGGTTACTGAGGACAAAATGTACCCGATGCGTGCAGGCGACAGGTGGGCCCGCAGCGTCATCGAGTCCCACACCACCCCTAGGAACGTAGTCTGTTGGGCAGGCGTCAGCACGCTCATCTTCGCATTGAGCCGCAGCCCCAAACGCAGAGGACGACATCTCGATGCCAAACCGCTAACTCTCGAGACTGGGCCAGAATGAGCCAGTCGTCGATGTACAGAGCTGGACTCCCGAACGGGACAGAGGGGAGTCGGAGTCAGTAGACGAAACACGGGAAGCCTCGGCAATCCCGATGCCGTCAGAGATGTCGCGCTGGGAGCCCCATGACCGAAGACGCCGCGCCGCCTCAGCGACCGCCGTGCCCGATCCATGGGGAGAGCGCATCCTGCCGTCTTGGGAGAAGAGAGCCGCACGGGACTTCAGCACCCTCAGGGGCAGGGCCTCGCAATGGCCGCAAGCAGCCCCCTCGAGAGCTGCCTGCGCATGCGGCATCCCCAGACAGGAAACACACAGGATATGAGTGTCGCCAGCCGTGATGTAGCGTGGGCACGGAAAAACACATCGCCTGAATTGTTCACCAGCCATCTCTCTGTCTGCCATCTGACTTCCTTCCAGGTAAGAGTTCGGATTTGCTGTAGCTTTCTTGGTCTTCAACATGCCAGAGTGCCTGCTGAATAGAAAAAGGCTAGTGTGTCCGGTGTGCCGGCGTGTTTATATACGCCTCCAGTTACGCCGTCACACGCTACCGTTCTAGCAACACCAACAGGATTGGAGTAGTTTCATTCATGTTTCAGCCCTGCCACGCCCAAAGGCGTTCCCATAGTGTCGCCACCGATGCAGTTCGAGTTCCCTCGAAGGGGAACTGTAATTTTGTAGGTATGACTTCATTAAATAAGAATATTTCCTTTTGTTCTAAAATTTAAAGTAGAAGGCATTCCAAACTGAATACATTCTTTAGTTTAGTTGACTGAGTTTCAAAACAAAGTGGTAAGTATGCGTGCTCGACAGGGTTAGCCACAAAAAAAATATTGCTTTGGCATATAAAGAAACCTTAAACTATAGCCAACAAAAGGAATAAAAAAGACTTCAACCACTGCTCTGATTCACTGGCATATACTCCAAATAGAAACCAAGTGTGAAGAAGTAACAAAGTTCTCACTACTATTCCCTCTTTGAGGTGTGCTCCAGATGAGATGCACTGCAATGCAAGAAGCCTGGAAGGCATAGGTGTCACCTTCACGTGTAGAAAGTGTGCCCAGTGCCAAAACAAAACATATTGTAAATAATTTAAGAATTCTCTCACTGTTCAGAAAAAGTTTATCAACTGCAAAAACTGTATGTTGGTCCAACAAAAAGACGAATTTCGGGACACAAAGCTGCAATTAGAATAAAAAAACACACACTTATTAATTAATGTTAATGGTTTTTTTACTCAGTTTGGAAAACACATTTATTTTAACCTACAAACTAATGTATTATCTACATATACTAATATAACAGTTGTAATTAAGTTATCAAAAAGGCTTTCGATAGTAATATGTTAGAGGCATTTTAAAAGAGGATCCTGATTTTCTTTGGAAGGTTGTTCCAGAGTTAAGTTGCCCTAACTGTTTCAGTTTTCGTGTTTCTTCAATTAAAGTGGCCTATTACACCAAGGAAGTACTTGGAAGGCATCATTATTATTTTATGATTTTCTTACTATTACTCTTGATTTTTTGTCTTATCAAGTAAAGTAGAGCATCATCCTGCCAAACTGTCAAGAAGCTGTTTGGAGTTTTTAACTGAGAATGCCTCGGTGGTTCAGGAATGTCAAAAACCATAGACAGCAGAATACCTTAAAATACTAAAATCATATTCAGAGCACATTTACAGTACATTAATATTCACACACATATGTCATGTTATTCAAATCCGCTCTCTATCTACCCACTAGCCCTTGAATCACAGACAAAATAGGATGTGAGAATTAAAAATGGTGCTAAAAAAAAATAAGACATGGGATCAAAAATGTCGTACAAGGAAAGAGGCGGTTTAGTAATAGTGCTAAACTGATCTTAACATGAAAATGATCTCAGCAACCCATGTAAGTGAGAAAATCAGCAGAGCAGATAAATTATGTCAGTGTTTGCTACGTAAACATGTACACATACATTCATCCAAGCAGAAATACTGTCCTGTTTTGTACATTTCAAATTTCAGGAATACGCTTTTAAAAGGTAGTCAGAGAAAGTCATGAGCTGCTTGAGCTATTCATATGCCTCTGTCTGTCTGGCTAGCTACATAACTATCTAGTTATTAATCTTTCTGTTTTCACACCATGAGTGCATTGACTAATGACTATTCAATGGAAAAGGAAACAGAAATAGCACACTCTGACTCAGAGCTTCTTAATTGCTCATGGCAATTCTCTCTAGTCTTGTGGCCCTCTCCAACCAGCCGAGCATACTTTTAACGCAGCCTTTCACACACACAGTGAAGTGTGATGTGTCCTCGTGCCAAACTGAAGCGCAGACCTTTCGCTCGCCAAATTTCGCTTTTTTGAGGCCCCTCAGGGGACCTGTTGGGCTCCAGTTGAGCTGGAACAGTCAGTACTCTTTGCAAGGATCTGATCCTTGTATTTAAAATGCATGGCCTAATATGAACCCGCATGAATGAAACACTGCATTGCAGAGCTGAGTTTACGACACACAGCATGTTTGTCATTCTGGTGCATGCTTAGGTTGAAAGAAATGACATAATCAAGCATATTCGCAGTTAAATAGGACAACTGTTGCCTGCTATATACAATGAGTGTGAATTGTGTAAATAAATATTGTATATAGCTTACAAACAGTAAATTCTGGTTTTTGCAACACTGAACATAGAACAGATAGTTCAAAAGGGCAAGTTGCATCATCTTCAGCACTTTTCTATTTCTCTGAAAACAGATGGTAAGCCTGAACATTTGCAGGACGCAGTGGGCGGACACGATGGGCTTTTAACTCTCTAATAAAAACAGAGCAATGAGGGGAGATGAAGTGTGATTTGAATTTCATCTCGGTGCAAAGGCTGAGAGTTCTCTCTTCCTGAGTTGCTGACCTTAGACTTGTCCTCAGGCTTTGTGCTGGTATTGTAGCGGAGGAGTGCTGGAGGGGACCTGAGCAATGCTTCAAACCATGAAACCATGAAAAGAGGCCAGGCTGAGGATGGCTACAGGTGAGGTGGGCAGCTGCAGGGGACATCTTAAGCTCCTGGGAGGGAGACACTGGCCAGCAATGTGGCAATGCCGATGATAGCATCAGAACAGGAGGCATCTGCCCAAGGCAGCGTAGAAGTGGCTTGAGGCTCAACTACTTAATTTCCATAATGTCATAACATTATGAAGGAGGATACTATGTGGTTTAGAAAACAAAAATAAATGTCAAAACTAAGTGCAGTTTGGCTGGATTCAGCAGCATAATAACATTCCAGTTGATCAGCAGGTGGTTTTATGTAATATTAAAATACTGCCCCACAGAGCTAAAAAATACCTTTTAGATTTTGACTGGTTGCCAGGTACTTGTTAAAGTTAGTTTGTTGAGTGCTTGGAAGCAGTGAAGTCTGCATTTTGAGAGTTTTTTTTTATTGAACCTGGTGATAATTATGAAAAGGCAAAGACTTTGGTGGGGCATTAGTCAGATCCCCAAGTGTTACCACGGAAACCAGAGGAGTTGACAGCAGAAAGTTTTAACCTTGAATAAGAAAAGCCTTAACACAGGATAATAAATAATGCCATTGGATTCTGAGGAGAACATGTGGCCCCAACTTATTCAAATAATATTCAGAGAAAAATAAATAAACAAAATCAGTAATGGCTTGTATAGAAGTCTTCAGGTCAGCAGGGAAGGTTTTGAGCATTCCAAAGAGTGGGTGTCCCACATTTGGGTCTCAGGAGGACTGGGTGAGCATGCTGACAGCTCTTTACGGTGTTTTTGAGCCAAATTTTTTTTTATTAGAAGTCGGACTGATCTTGGCTTCATGTTAAAATTTAGTTTCAAAGGCTCTTTCCCTAATTTGACAAGTTCTACATGCCAATCAATTGAAGAATTGACACTACCATATTTGGATATCCAAACTCAATATTTAACCTATTAAATTGGCAATAGAGAAATCTATGCCAGCTGCCTGAATTATAGTAGATGCCAGAGGCACTCATGCTCGTATTTAGTGCATTTCTCAAAATGTATAAAAATTTAATGTGGGTGTGGATGAATTCCATTGCAAGAGGAGGTTATGTTTTCAGTCGTTTTTGTTTTGTTTGAGGGCAGTTTTGAACATTTTTCACTCCATTTCTTTTTTTACTAGTATACAGTAGGTAGTCAGACTACCTTTGAAAGGTTTGTTATCTCCAATACTAACAGATGGGTGCATTAAGCAGGATACTCTACAGCCAGCTGTGCTTCACTGTACTTTGCGCCAACTATTGTAGTAAGACGGAACAATCTGCAGACAGTTTGCAGTCCACGTGCTGACAAATACCCTTCTAAAGCTGCACATATATAGACACCAACATGTACAGGACGTACAAGCCAGTTCTAAGGATGCGCTTCTGAGTACTTGACAGGGTCAAGAAGTTTCCTCCCAATAAAAATTTAAACATCCTCTGGTTATTAAAAACTTTTTAGTTGGCTTTTTGGTTTGTGTCACTTCCCTTCCCTCTCAATATATCTTTCTGCACTCTTACTTTTTCTGGGCTCCTTATCTGTCATGTGCTTTTTATGAATTTATTCAACTGTATATTTTTGCTCTGTGACTGAACCCAAGGCTGCTGCCTTGGCGGAGTCTCTTCCTGAATAAATCTTAAATTTTTCATCATAAATTGGATTAACCTGGATTATTATAGGTGACCTAAAACAATACCAAAAAAAAATACTGTCTGCTACCTGTACTGTCAGTTGTCAACATTCAGGAGGCAGTGAAGCTTTCTCCTTCATTATCTCATTGTTAAAGGTTCATCCGAGGCCCACAAGTGACAGTAATACTTTTTAAATCTAAAAGGATTTTAATATAAAGCATGTAATTTCTAAGCCATTCCACACTTCTTATCAGTAGTCTCCACCTTTCCTTTGCTCTTGAAATGGAAAGTTTCACTGGTTGACCGATGTACTGTTAACTTCGATACGCTTACTTATATAGAAATTAAAAGGGGTGGTCATTGTTCATTCACTTAATTCAAGGTTACTGCGTCTTTATTTAACATTTTGCTCAGTAGACCTGTTGTGTTAAAATATACGGTTATAGGGCGGGAATGGTAGCACTAATGTCCAGGTTTGCTTGAAAATGTGTGTTTTCTCACACAGGGTTTGCCTGCTGCTGTCCAAACAAACAAACATTGGGACTCCAGCTGTTTAGGTTTTGCTCTACAGGAACCTGTGCTCAGTATGCAGGTGTCGGAATTATAATCCCAGACCTTATAGTACAGCAATGGTTATTAAAACCCTTGTGTCTTATATTGAATTTTTCTGTCATAGACCCTGTAAATCCATTCAATTTGACGTTTTAGGCGACAGAAAGTAATTGGACAAGTGAACAAACTTGACATCAAATTGAAAATGTGGTTGAAAATCCTTTCCAGTCTACAGCCTACAGACATCAGCAGCAGACACTGCTAGCTTGCGTGGTGATGTTATGCCAGGCCTGTGCTGCCAACATCTTCACTTCTTTTTTCCCTTGGGGGGCTTTTTGCTTTCTTTCTAGTCCTCGGCAAATTAAATGGATGATCAACTGGATTGAGGTCGATTGACTGATTTAGCCAGTCAAAACATTCACTTCTGCTGCTCTGCCCCCTCTTAAAGCTAAAAGACCTCCGATATTTTTGGTTTCATGTGTGGAGAGCCAAAGCACTGAAATACACATCACTGTCTTATAGTTTCATACTGCATGTGGATTCAGAATGTGTGCAGAGTTTCACTGACATTACCACAACAATGTGCTGTCTTAATTATAGATTGGTTAATTCCAGTCTGTGACATTTTCAAAATGTCTGATTGATGATTCTATTAATACATTTCTAAGTCATATGCCAAATGATGATCAAAGGCAATGGAACTGTGTCTGTCACTTGCACTACTCTGTCAGACTGCATGCAATTTTGAAAAACATGGCTTTAGGCTGTCTAGTCTGCATTTGCAACTTTTACAAACCACTCTTTTTTGCAAAATTGGCATCAATGCTTCTGTTCCACCACATGCACAAGCAAACCTGTGTACAATAGACACAGCGGCATGCAGGACTAGGATGCTTTCAGTGATTAGTTACCCCTGTGAAAGGTGTTCAGTAAAATTACCAGGTGTAGAGACTAAGTGAAATTAATTTCTACAGGCTTCAGGGCCATTAGGCTACACGGTTCAGATCCACTCATGAGGTGTGTGCATCTCACCCGCTCAGTACACAAACAGCAACATGATGTATCTAGATACATTTCTAAATAACCAACAGATCAGTGCGACTCAATCCAGCCCCGTCATGTGGTATTATTCAATACCACATGACAACATTTACACTGTATTTCTACTAATATTACACTTTTGTGACTCCTTTCAAGAAGAATTTAAATAGCTACCTATTGCAGTCATTAAACATGGTGAATGATCAAAAATGTTGTTTATATCCCTATTATAATTTTAGTTCACTTTAAGTTTTGTAAATATATAGTATTTACGTTTCAAGGAAAGGGTGAGGTATTTTATGGGAGAAGTAATTGCTTGCCATATTTAAATAGTCAAGAGTTGCAACCAGTTTAAACACAGTTATAATTATAATAGAAGATGGAGCCTAAAATCTCCATCACCTCTCTGAGAAATCTAGTTACTGTAATGTCTAGGGGGCCGATAGCCAAAAGGTTCCCCTGTTAAATTGTTATCATGGGGCTTAATAAGTTCAGCCTTTTAGCCCAGGGGATTAGCAAAGAACAGAAAGTGGCAGATCTGATACCATCAGGCTAGAAAATTAGAATAAGCAGAAGCAGCAACCTTGCTGAGTGGATTGGTGATGCTAAGTAAAACAAGAATTGGCGGCAGTAAGTTTAGAAAATGTTTACATTCTGTGGGAGGTTTATAAGTCTTTAATATGCAGATTGCAGACAAGAAGTCTGGTGGATGCCACCCACATTTGACTCTCACATTTCATGCAGATGTGATTCTTTAAGGGGGATAATCTAGCTCTGGTTGTGAACATTGTTTTAAGAGGGGCGACTGCATGCACTGTCAATGAGCAAACTGGCAAGAATGTACTGTAATAATCAGGTCCAGACAGTTTTAAACACCTATTATACTGTTGAGTTGTCCTTGAAGAGGAAGTGCTTTTCAATTGTGCTTTTGATGTTTTTGTGATAAGAGTCTGTGGATGAGAGTGTTATTGTTTGTTGAAGCAAATGGCATTTTACGTAGAAGCTTCAATCCATGATCGGTGTACAGTGTCCCATTAGCCACCTGTCACATCATGAGTACACAGAGTTCTCATTATAGTGTGGGCAACAGTGTTTAGTCTACATTGAAATTCAAACCACATTGCCTGGATTTTTGAGTGTATAATCATTAAATGTCAACACTGGAGTTAATGCAAAGATTATACCTTATCATCTTTCAAGGCATTTCACCTTTCGTTATATAGTTGCTGGTAAAGAGCGACAGGACAGATTTGGACAGGCCTTGTATCTAAGAACCCAGGACCATTTAGTTACGTCTTTGGGCCACCTGGAAGCCCCTTTGACAATAATAAAAACTGCTTTATGAATACAAGGCAGCTGGAAAAGACACCAGGAAACACAGAATCCCCAAGGACAAAGAAATCTAAACAGGGCCACAGAGATGAGGGAGAAGAGCAGCCATGCAAACACACACAGCAGATGTGGGTCCTCCGAGTCTGATCAATGGCTGTGGCTGTTTGCTCTGCCTACTAGCCAATAACACTGCTGCCAGGAACATTTATTACTCACAGCAATGTGCACTTAATGAAGTCTGAAAAATGGCTACCGCTCATTAGCATCCACTGACCCCTGCAGATTGCAATGATTGGTCATGCTTTCCATTTGTCACCCTTGGTCAAAGGAGCTTCTGAACAAATCAAGTGACATGATCTGCAAATCTACTGCCAGTTCACACCCAGTAAACCTTTTGTGGAGGAATGTGCCTGGTGTGATGTACAGTATATGAGAGTATATAGTGACACATATGCACTAGCAATTTACTTACCTCCAAATTATTTTTTCACCTTTTGAAATTGCATTTAGTCATTTTATTTATTTTATATCCATACTGTTGAGATTAACATTATATGCAGTACCTACAGCAGTTTCTGCCTCTATTAGATAACTTCAACTAAAAATGAGTAGCTAAATGCTCGCACAAACAGCTACATAAACAATAAATAGTTATGCTTAGTATTAAAAAAGTGTCTGAGCAGGGCTGCAATATGATTTAGAAAGGCTAATCTTTCTGTCTTCTGTATATTGACACTGCATGCAGACATTAAAATGTTACTATTTTTGTGACTCTAGGCAACTCCTAAAAATGCTTCTCAGAATGCAAACTATCCTTTAAAGTGACAATCAATTCAGTCCTAGTTGATTGGGTGACACCCGTTGTTGCTGGTGGTGACAGCAAGTAATAATATTACAGCACTGGGTTGCTGCAGATATGTGTAATATACTTAGAATAGAATTTATTAATCCCACAAGGGAAAATGCAATGTTGTAAGTTCTCTCCTAAGTTAGGGTGTAAAGCTGACAATAAAAAAGCTTAGGAACCACTAGTAGGTTTGTAACTAAATCAGCCACTGAAATTGGTTCTGTACTTGGGGCAGAATCTAAATCGTTTGGACATAAGTGAAATACAATGACGTACAATGACATAAGTCATTGTACGTCATGCACTTTGTAGCACATTGTCGTGAGCTAGATCAAAATTGAAACTTACCAATAAATTAGGTCTCTACTGGATTACTCGGTGGTATGCAATTAATGAATTATGCTGTGTGGCATTAGTGAAGAATTCTGTCACATTTTATGATTTTCACCTGTCCCGGGGCATGTGTAACTATTAAGTGGTTAATATAAGTTATGTTGTAACTTATATCTGTGGTGCAACCACTTTTATTTTAGTAATGCATGAATCACAACTTTATAATAATTACGTTATAACTAGGCTAAGTTTGAACTGTACAACAGGCTGCAGATCCCAGAATTCTGGGGGCAACTGTCCTTGAGCAGCTACTCTGTTAGAAAGACAACAGAAGGTGTATGTATTTACAGAGCAGCCAAACAAACACACATTGGTATAATAGAGAAGTCAGTCAATAATTGGCCTTTTTCCATCATGCCAAGAGCAACAGCCATCTGATCTCATGCTGCGCATGGCGTGAGTAGTTTTCCACACAACAGCAAGGCACATTGAAGAAGTTGGAGGTGTGCAGCCTGTCGTGTGGAGCCTATCGCCTGCAGCACTTCATCGAAAAGCTTACTGTGGCTGCTCCTTCTTGTTCCATTACTTGTTGGAATATTTAGAACTGATCCCCTGACAAAAGTGACCATTATCTTGGTTTACAGACACATATTCGATGAACCGGCTATCTGCGCTAACCTCTCTGACAAATACATTGATTTTTCTGTGACAGTGTCACAATAAAAGCCAACATTTTTCACCTGTTGAGTGCTTTTAATGTGAAGCAGCAATAGGAAATGTTCGGTTTGCAAGAGCAGTAAGTTAATACAGCGGGGATCCACCATTGGGAGAGTGAACAGTGAACAGTGAGGCTGGTATCATTGAGATAAAATTACCAACAGCATCACTAGATTACACACATGCATCCATGTGAATCCCAAGTTAGGCAATCTCAATACCATGGGGGAAAACTGGCCAGTACACTCTTATAAAGAGAGGTATAGCATGAATAACTTAACTGATGATGATAATTCTAAAGTGCTTTAAAATCGTAGTAGGCCATACGAGAGTATAAAAACATTTTCCTCATGTTATCAAACTGGATTCCAGTCTAGAGACAGACAATTCATTGCTCTTTAATTCCTCAGTGTGGCACTCCCAGAAATAGAGTTTGACAACGCTGACCTACACTGTTTACTACTTTCAAATTACTTTGAGCCAGTTCAAACACTCAGTTTTTTTTTTTAAATGTCACACAGCTTCCTGTTCAAAGCCCATGTTCTAATAGTCCGATGTCAAAACTCCAGATATGCCACATCAAAGCCAACTTTTCCATGATAATTCCAGATTGATCTAGATGAGAGCAAAGCCACTTCACCAACAGATCAAGCAGACACGCTAACTAAGCGGTTAACCTGTTGTATCAATTAGCAAGTCTTCCAATTGGCCTACTGTCAAAATGAAGCTCATCTGCAATCGGGCATGAGTAGTTAAATTGTCAGGGACTGAATGGAGATGTAATATAGTTCGGCAAGATTCCAGGTAATTGCGACATAAAAATCCGTTGCAGTTGAGTGATTTTTTAAATGACACACTAACCAAATCAATTCAACTTTATCATCAACTGTTCTGCAATAAATTTCCATAATGTCTCTTTTTTGTACGCCAGTGTGTTTTCATCGTCACACCACAGCTTCCCAAACCACCAGTTCTATTTTCTGTTACCATTTATCATCTATTTGTCATACCAACTGTTTATATAGACTTCACAGTTAACCCTCCTGCCTCTCCTGCCTCTCGAATACGCAGAAAAACACATAGTTGATGGATCGACTAACCCCGGTACTCTTCTTTCTGCTCATCAAGTACAGAAATGGATAATGCTTCTGATATTATCAACATCGAAGTGAAACGTGGTGTGAAATGAGCTTGGTATTTATTAGCGCCACTGTGAATGCCATGATTGCACCCTGGAGACGCAGTGTGATGAAGGACTAATCCACAAATCGGATTCCCAGTGTAGGCGATTCATGCCTATTTTCAGCATTTGCACATTAGGTGAAGCGATCAGGGGCGCAGCACAAAATTCTGGGCCCTAATTTATGGTGGAAACGTCTTTATTTATAAAAAGGGAAACAAAAAAATCAACTGGCAGGTGACAAATAATAAATATAACAGAAAATCATGCAGTAATCAGCAGCCTGTTTTTCAATTCAATTCAATTATATTTACATAGCGCCAATTCACAGCAACAGTTATCTCACTTTCATATAGATATATACGAAATTATACATACTCTTTGTGAGAGCAAGTTAGCTTTTATGGACAATGCACATTTGTTTCTTCTATGTTTAAATTGCATTGCATGTTTTCTTATTGTGCAAATAAACCTTTCTCAAACCATTTTCATTTGTTAGTTAACAGTTCTTGGTGAAAGCTATTTTTCAGAACATTTTAAACAAATGCTATAAATAGTAATAATAGAATATAATGGGGACTAAATCAGCGATTTCAAAATGCGGTGGACATGTACCCACCATCCGCAGTGCAAATGACACCTATGATTAATTGGGGATATGTGCTTAAGTCTGCACACCCTCTTTTCTCATCACACTGTATCTTATACTTTACAGCTGTTAGATGTGGTTTCTATGAGTGCTTAAAATAACATTGATTTCTTGTTTGTTCATTGAAGCATTCATCATTCTCAAGGTATGTAGGTAAGACAGAGCTGAAAAAATAGCTCTACATTGAGAAATGCTTAATTAATTTATGATGCTAATAATAATTTATGTTCTAGCCAATGCATTAAGCTAGATTCCAGCCTTCAATCTTAACATCTGATATACTTCGATGCCCTTGAGATCTGTAAAGGTCGTGTAGGTGAGCAGACGGATGAATAAGTGAAAGAGAGCATGGACTGACTTGTAGACAACAGCAAGGAAATGTTGCAAGACAACTTAGATGTCCTTTCACAGTTCCATCTAGTCCACCCATGCCAGCCTTTGCAAATGAAAAGCTTTGACATACAGATGGAAAACAGAGATCCCACTCGATTTTTGTTGTTAAATTATGTAAAATCCTAACTTCAACAGATGTTTGAAGGGACTTGAAAGAACTGAAAGTTGCATCTGAACATTGCTAATGTGATTCCTTCATAATTCAAACTACAAAAGCATGTAGTTGATGTTCAATGACAGTTTTTGAAACTGATAAGTGAATATATCAAATGCACCACAGAAGTGTCTCAGTGAAGTAAGGCCTCAATATTTCAATCTGAATGTGTCTAGCAGCAAGCTGATTTCTATGCGAGCACACATAGTTTATTCTTTCATTTAAATGCATGAGGTAGTTCTGTATGCAGTACATGCTGTTTATTTATCATCTTACATTTACACATTATAGCACACATATCCCATAGGTCATGGCATTGTTATATTTATATGATACATAGCTGTGATACATGTTCTAAATAACTTTTTAGGAACAAAAAATAAACTTCTAGAAAAGTTGAAAAGGGTTAGGGTTAGCATTTACGCATTTTTCAGCTTAACCAACTGGTTTAGAAAAGGTTTCAAACCCTGCTTTGTTTAATTCATGTAAAACTGCCTCAGCTAAATTTAAAACATGAAAATTGGACTTATAACACTTCAACGGAAAGTGACAACACTGTATTCAATTTAGATGCAAGTGTGTAAATTAAGAGAAGCCATTTTTCCGTCTGCTGTCTATTTCCACAAAATTATATAATTTTCTGATTTACACTTTTGGCTGTATTTAAGGGCTGACTGTTAAGTCATTGGGGTCTGTGAGTGAACAGCAGGGGGAACATTTTAAAATCAAAGGCAACACATTTACACTTTTGGACAGTTTAGAGATTCATGTTGACCTGCGCTGCATGTGCTAGGATGGTGGGAGGAAACCACCGCAGCTGGAAGAAACCCACACAAACAAGAGGTGAACCTGCCTCCAAACAAGAAGGAGCACGGCCACGATTCAAACCCACAAACACCTTGCTGCGAGGCTACAGTACTAACTGCTGAGCCAGCGTGCCACCCTCGCTAGAATACTTTTAGCCTAAGTGTGTCTCCAGTGTGCAGGCAGGCAGGTGGTAGCACTGTACAGGACAGGCATGCCAGTGTATAAAATAAATAAAAATACATTATTTTGTATTGATCATCATTTAAATAAATGCATGTAAAAGCTGACATGCCTCAGTCTGATCAAGCCTTGTGTGCAAGACAAAAGGAAAGAGTAGCCAACTGTTAAACATCAAGCTGTGTGTTGGGTGGCTATAATTCTGTAATTACTCTCAGAAGCTATCTCAATTCAGTAACAAGCTGTAACCAGCAAGTCTGGGACGCCTTCACTTATTGCCATGTATTCACTCAGCCAAACAAGAGTTTTTATTGGTTGTCACATCATTTTCTGTATGCCCCCAATGGATATAGACTTTTCAGGATAGAGTTTCCTGATATTAAATAGATGGTTCAACATTTTGGAAAATACGCTTGTTTGCTTTCTTTCCCAGAGTTAGACCAGGAGATCAGTTTCATGTCTGTGGCAATTGCCGTAGTTTAGCGTACAAAATGTAAACAGCGAAACAGCTGGCCTGGCTCCCACTTACCCCGTAGTTGCTCCAGAGGCGTGCAACCTCTGACATATAGCAATTGCAAGTCACTTTGGATAAAAGCTTCAGTTAAATGAATAAATGTAAGTATAAGGGCACAGCCTCTAATTTTCAGTGCTATATACCAATAGGATAAAACTAGATTTATCAGGAATCTACTTCTCTCCAATAATAATAGGCTACTACCTGCTTAATTCCCTGAAAAACATCCTGGCTGACCTGCTTCCTGCTTCCTGACCTGCTTCCTCTCAAGAAGGTTGCAACTCCTCATGAATATCTTGCATCTTTTGACTCTGAATTCGTTTGGATTGGTTTAAAGAAAATAAAACATTGGTCATAGAGGTGAGAAATGAATCATGTTGCTGTGCCTAATGTACACAGATTTTAGTGCAGAAGCAAAAGAAAAACTCCTTCCAATCAGATCAAAGAGCGGAAACAGGTAGCAGTTGCTATGGCAGCAGCATTGCCTTGCACAAAAGAGTATTATGCATTGGCTTCTCTTATTCTCTCATCAGATCTATATTACTTCCAAATAGGTTAGTAATGCACCTGTTTTTATCATGGCAAGATGAACTGTGATACCCTGTTTGACAATTATATTAAACTAACTATGAATGGCTCTGTGGCTCTTTTGACTGGGGAAACTATTAGGGATAAGACACACTACAAAGCGAAGCTTAGCACAGACATTTGTTGGAGAACCATTTGTTCTTACCAATTTTAGCCAGGTAAAACGTTACTTTTCCTTTTCCTTTCTCAGAACCCCATTGTGCAAATAATTCCACCATCTCACAGAATGGAGAGGTCCCAAGCTGTAGAGAGCCATAGGGACATATCTGTGAGCATGCCTAAGAAAGGTAAATATTTGCCCTTTTTTAATTTCAGGAATACCCAGCTGCAACTTTCCAGTGTCCATCCATCTGTCCTTCCATCCTCTCTACCTCCGTATTGCCTCTGTGACTCAGAAACCAATGTTTACCTACCACCATGCTGACTGACAGAACTGCTATGACAGATGTCAAACTATTGGGAAATCGAAACATGGAAGTATTTTCACAAGTAATGCCCTCACCACGTACAAGCTGCTTGACCTACATACAGAACATCATACTGTGTTTTAAAAGAACATTAGTGTAACAATGAGATCCATAGCTGCCAGCCAATATTTGTTTGAAAGAATATTTTTGACTCCTACATTTCAAAGATGTATTTGTCCTAGAAATGTATGGGTATTAGTGGACAAGCTCTTAAACTCCTACATGCAGCTGTTTTGTTTTATGCCGCTGCAATACCTTGTACAAAATATCAATTATCACTGGATTTAATGACACACTGTTTAAAAATCAGTTGCCTTCTGCTCTTTAAACCAGCTGGGCATTTCTAGCCTAGACTGGCTTACCACTTCAGCCACTTGATATGTTATCGACACGTTTATTCATGATGAAAACAGCTTTTAAAAAGTTCTACACATATCTTGTACTTCGCACGTAATACATTTTCCTCCACTCATTAGAGCTATACTTCCTGGTAGGAGATGAGATGTTGTGTGGGAGGAGAGAAGCAGCCGTAGGAAAGACAAACTGACTGCGTGCATGCTCTGTGGTGGATGATGGCACAGATAATGCAGACAGTCTCTTAGTGCAACCTTTTGCTACAAGCCATCTCAAATAAGCTCTTGTGCTCAGAGTTCATTAACCCCTACAGTCAATAACTGGCTCTGAACCCCTTATGCCTACAGTCTTTGGTTAGTTCAGAGACCTTTCAGTAGCACTGCCTCACCTCTCTTTCTTCCTGCCTCATAGATGTAGGTGTTTCTCTGAGTCAAAAATGTCCAAGAGCGAGAAATAATCTCATTTATTGAAGTAAATCACAACAGATGAAGTAAGGAACCATTATTCTGACTGTGTTCTGTTGAGCATATAGCAGCCTTGGATGGAGATCATAAGGCTTTAATGCCATTATCTCTGTGCAAAAGGTAATGACATCCAAATGATTATTTTGCCGCCACATTGCACACACACAAGATGCAACCATTGAAAGGATCCTCATGAAATCATTCAAATAGTATTACACCAATAGAAGTGCAGACAACTGGGCAGCAAGGGATTCTGTAAGAAAATGACTCTATATGTCATCGCATAGCCGTTTGCTTAAGTATATTCTGCTTGTGCAACCATGAACAGCAGCAAATTCACTAGTGAAGTCTTTCTACCTGCTTAGCTAACAGATGGGCCTATTCCTGCCAATGACAAATGGTTTTGAGGTCACTCATTGGTATTCCTTGTATTGCTCTCAGCCATGTTATCAAGCTTTATTATTTTTCCTCCAGACCTTTATCATCTGATTCACCTTTCAGTAGGCCTGCAGCAATGTCGGTTCTTTCTTTGAAACTGCACATTTGTAGCAAGTCAGCCTTACATTAAGTTTATCCAAAACAAAAATACTGGTGTTGACCATGTAATTTTAAGCATCTGGTGTTCTTACTTTTAAATCCATAGCTCCTAGCAAGCACCCAGTTTCACCTATCACTGTAAAAGAGGCAGCATCTGACAAATACTTTTGCTGCTCAGTGGGTTTGCAAAAACATATGAATTTGAATTGGTTTGATCTTCTATCAGTGCAGGTTAATATCTGGATAAGAATCATATTGTTTTAAGAACTGTGTGGCTGTTAATTATACTGGACTGGATGGCACCACACACCAACTTCGGAGTCAGTTTTCCCATTGACACTTGTCTTTGTAGGTGTCTCATATTTGCATAAAATACTGATTGAACTACACTCTAGTTTACACCCTTACAAGGTGGTTTAAGCAATCAGATTTCAGATCTAAAATGCTTTGTGGATACATTTATGTTTCTTCTTTTTATCCAATATCTAACCAATCCACCAAGACGCATAAAGTGACAAAGTGTAAACGGGGTCATAGTTTCATAATGGGGTCAATTTCAGTGTACATTTTTATCGACATATTATGGATGCTGACGAGAAAACTTTCATTTTCTGACATACAACCTAATGGACAATATTACTATGTAGCCTCCACCTAGTGAAAAGGAAAACATTTATAAATTTCTTTTGAATCAAGAGGGAGAAGGTTGTAGCACAAACTCTAAACCTGAAGCACAAAACTAAATTTTAATGCCAAAAACAACATCAAAAGCACACAGTGGTTGTACTGCTATGACATTTTTCACTCACAGGTAGAAAGTGGCTGAATGGGTTTTTCCTGTACAAGAGGGCTCATGAAAATTGTCCAGACAATTGTTTATTCAAAGGTGTCACAATTATCTTTCGCCAGGGGCATATTTCCCGTCAGCTGAGGCCAAACAACCTTTTGAGTTGAAAAAGGAAAAACGCTTTAAT
This sequence comes from Micropterus dolomieu, assembly GCF_021292245.1. Classification (NCBI taxonomy): domain Eukaryota; kingdom Metazoa; phylum Chordata; class Actinopteri; order Centrarchiformes; family Centrarchidae; genus Micropterus; species Micropterus dolomieu. Next base: position 14,644,603 of record NC_060163.1, read on the forward strand.
TATCAGGATATTTTTAGAGAATCAGGCTTTTGTCAATATAAATTGTAAATCATATTCATATTCAAGTCTCTTTTCAAATACATCTAAAGTGGATCAAAGGGCAATAGATTTAATATAACACATCATCAATTGTCAATAAACTGCTGTAACCTTGCTGTTTTGTGGAAACTCACCACATCACAACTTTGGTCATTTGTTTCAGTTGTGTGCATCAGTTGCGTACCCTGTGGAATAAGGCCAACCATATAAGATTCAGTAAATGTCCATAATGCAGCGCAAGGAATTAAGACACACACATTTGTACACATACACTTGCAGCCATAGGATACAGTACAGCTGAACTGGAGATTTAGAGTTAAAATTAAAGAAGCTTAAAAAGAGATATTTAACAAATTAAAGCTCCTTAAGTACCTTTAATTTGTTCATTGATTATCACTCAAAATGGTTCTTTATTCAGTTTATAGAAAATTCTAAAATGTATATGATGTGCTAGTTTACTGAAAACAGAGAGGTCAATTACTATGCTTTATTATGACAGTTATCTGTTGGCCAGATATGGACAAGAGCACAAAGGTTGCCAACATGTTACCAGCTTACAGCAGAGATGCAGTGGGCCACTGCACACACAGCAATACATTCTTGACCTGAATCTTTTTTACACTGTGCTTCTCAGACCAGTAAATTGTGTTAATGAGAAGCCAAGGTCAATTACTGGCTAACAAAACAACATAAAAAAACAGTGGCACGACAACGTTTGAATTTGCTGCTGAGAAGCAGAGAGAACTGCAGCTGACAACAATATTGAAGTGACTGCTGCTGTTTGTATGTAAAAAAAAAAAAAACAACAAAAAAAACAGAGGTTCCTGCTCTCAAAGTCAAATCATTATCCTATGCTACAAAGATATATATTAAAAACTAATGTCATAAACATGCCACAAATAATCGACTGATGGCTTGAACTAACAACTACTAGGAAAATCTTCAGTCAGGAGCCCTAGAGTGGACAGAAGAATAAATATTTTAAATTGTAGCCCTATGTGAGTTGTGACAGTAGGACTCCCTTCTAAAGAGTCCAGTGTTGGGAATAATGCGTTAAAAAATAACGCAATTACAGTAATGTACTTCTTTTTGCTGTAACACAGTAATAGTAACATAAGGCATTATCTAAAAAAAAAATGGTAATACAGCCTATACCCGAAATTAAATGGTGGGGTTTTTTTTGTTTTTTTTTTGTTTTTAGAATTCACCAACACCGAGAAACATTTCGGCACCAGAAAAACTAAAACAAATCCATGAGTTAAATAGTAGGCCTAACGTTATTTCCTGCGGGGATCTGATGGTCGAGAGCTCGGCTTTTCTTAACAACACGGCAGCTCCCCTGATGGATCATGGCTAAAAAGATTTCTATAGGCTATGTGTTTGTGTTTTAATGAAATACTTTCATGATTAGAGAGGCTGCTGTCGGTTCATCCTGACCGATCCTGTCGGAGTGTCGGGAGATTCAAATAATCAATGACGTTACGCTGCTGTACCTCGTGCGTAAATGCACACAGCGTCTTTTTTAATGGGGTGACAATTCATCCTATTTCACCAATCATTTCTATCCTCTTAGTAGAAAGAAGGATATAATGGAGGTGTTTATTGGAGGGACAGTGAGGTCATTCATTAGTTCAGCGCAAGTGACATATCATGAGGTGCAAAGAAAGCAGTTGTACTTCTTCCTTTCTGCCTGAGCCTCTTGAGTGTTGCGTCTTTGTTTTTTTTCTTAAAAATGGGAGCATTAAATCAGAATTGAACATTAAGGCTTGCAATATAAATGTAGCCATTATTGCCTGGATCGTACTGCCAAACAATTTACTTTTAGACGGTATTTCATCAAGTTTGCTGCTTCAGTGTGAGTCTCACTAAGGAAATACAATATAGAAGCAAGCAGAATAAAGAGGAGAGGAAAAGAAATATGTATGATATTCTAGATTTGTTTCCTGAAAAAAAGATCACTGTTCCATTTGCTGGGTTGGCCATCCTCTCTCTCAGATTAATTTGTCACTAATTTTACTCAGCCTGGGCGTGACACCCGCATTCCTTTGTCACTCTCTCAGGGAACTCTGAGATCTTCCAGTGTGGCTAGTGCACATAGTTAGAGAACTAATCACTCTTCTCAATGGACATGTTGTGTCGTGACAGCATGGCTGCCAACCACCGCAACTGACAATGCACATGCCACCAAGGGTTTAAGACATCTCCAAGACAACACTACTGAGAGAAGACAGGAGCACACACAGCTCACACACAGCTTGGTGCTGCAGGGTCCACATATCTGTCAGGGATCACATCTGAACCCTGATGGTTGCACACTTGATGGCTTGTTTTTGTATCTGTGTGCTGCTGCATTGTGCACACTAACCAGAACTGCTTTTCAAGAATCAACATCAGCTCTGACATCAGTAGATAGTACAGTGGTAATAAGCATGAAGGTTAGTCGACTAGAGCTACGACAAAACCCATGAGAAATTCAGAAGAATATCTTTCATTTGGGCGTGACTGTTAATTTCACAGTGTCCTATCTATAGTTACTCACAGTAACTATCTGTCTATAAAATGTCCAGCAGCCGTAATAATTATGGGAAATTCACTCAGTGCAATGTGAAACATGGGCATTAAAAAGCTCTGACCAATTAAAGGTGACTAGAGGTTAAGAAGGCTGGTCAGGAAATTATGCTAATATGATGACTTGGATTAAATGTCACACAATAACAATAACCTTCAGCAAACGACTTGTTAGGTTCTGACAAGAGGGGCTGACACTGAGAGAGGACATAGACTCTGGCCTTTTAATTTCATTGAGAATGATGGTGTGATACGGGAGCAGACCAGAGCACAGATTCTTTTTTCACCTGCCTTGGACTCCGCGATGACAATGTCATGGTCACCCAAATTAATGCCAAGTTGATTTTGGAACAATTACAACCCAGTGGCTCCGGCCCTTTTTACTACAGATATTGATTGGCCAGTATAAAATTACATTTTCATTTGAAACTACAATATTTGTTGGGGAAAATTTGTTTTTTGAGTGAAAAAAACATTATTATTATATTTGTGGTGTATGTTGCTGGACTATGTTCCAATGGTGTGTTTAAACTGTAGTTTCACAAGTTTTACCACTACAGTGCATCTCTTCTCTTGCAATCTCTGCTCTCTCTCTGTTAGACCATACTAATACAAGATACCTCTGTAAACTGCTTCCAGCGTGTCCCATATTTATGCGTATGTCTGGCAACTGCATCACGTAGCACTCAATGTCAGTGGTCACTTCAGCAGATACTCAAAACAGTTTAATAATACAATAACACGAAGCCAAGCCAGTATTTCTCTGCATCAAAACATAACCTAGTTTAGTGATTCTCTCCTGTCATGTAGGTCAGCCCTCATGCAAAAACCATTCTCTCTCATTTCTTGTCCATCTGAAATTGGAGCTAATACAAGAGGAATAAAGAAGCCATGCTGAAAATTAATGGGATCTCATGAATAGGTAGCTTGCCTTGAACTGTTAATGAGAAGAAAGTCAGTTTTACTAAGCAAATCCGCACTAACCCAAAATCCGTGAGGAGTTTCTTTTGACAACTAACCATCCTATTTTACATTATTCATCCCTTCAGAGGGTAAGTTTACGCCCAATAACCTATTTTAACTCCCAGTGTTTGAGTCCTGGATGTCTTGTTTCTTGTTTTTCCACTCAGTATTCACATCAAAACCCTTCACCCTCCCGGTGGACACCACAGTGTAGCCTAAGTAAAAAGCCATTCGTGCCTTAGTGACTATCCTCAGACTGAGGACACAAATTCAGATGCCCAGGTGGAGTGGGATGTCTTTGCTTTCCTAAGCATTATTCTACTGCAGGATAAACAATATGCCTTCCAATATGGCACATGTTTAAGATGCACAGTTCATCAAATCTCCATATGTTTGTGTATTTGTATACTTATGGGTATTTAATTTCAGCTCAGTTTGTCTCTGGAAACATTGGATAAGGAATCAAATATAGGATTATTATCCTATCTTTATCTCTACATCTCTATCCAAGAGCACTGCCTTTCAATTTGAGAGTATTCATTTATTGATTTCATGTTCAGATTTTGTTATGCTTTCCCTGAAAACCCAGCCCCTGCACTCAAACAGCCTCTTATTTGTGCTTGTTTTCTGCTGAAACTGTGTGCTTGCACTCAGATATATTGTTGCTTGCACAGATTTCCTGCGCTCCGGCTTCAGCCCTTCTCCTCGCGGTCAGGCTGTTTCTGTATGCTTGTGAAACGTTTACTCTCCGATTTCTGCTCTGCTCTCTGATTTTTTGTGCAGTAACCAATAGAATGCCACATGTAGTGCTGACCAATAAAACGATCCCTGCCCTTTTGTGGTCATGTTTGCTTTCCTTCTTAGAGCGTACCATAAATGGTTGCTCTTTAACCGGATCCTCTCCTGCTCTTGGTTCTCAAGAACAAGGGTTTGAGCAAAAGCCAAGCAAATCTAAGTGCAAGCAGGGGCTATTTGAGTGCCAGAGCAGGTTTTTTAAGGTAAAGCATTACTATACATCTGAATGTGAACTCAAAATGCTCTCAATTTGAAAGACTACGATCTTGAATAAAAGACAGGAAAATAATCCCATATTCAAAAACCATAATATGCATTCTTAACTCTCTTGTTTTCATTGAGATTCTTGATCTTGCCAGAAAATACTGTATATTTTTAGAGGATTTAATCATAATTAATGTACAATGTATTCCCTTTTCAACAGTCATGTTTAACATTTACCAGAAGGATATGAGGAGTCATTTTGTAGAGACTAAGTAAAGCATTTTTCAGACACTCTGTGATTTAAACTTTAAAAATGAATTTCAGCTAAATTCAAACTGATGTTTCTTATGCATTATCTCATACATATCCCCACAGAGTAAACAATCTTCCCCAACTGTGGTTAAAAGTTGTTTAGAAGTTATGAGAGTTAAATGCTCCACTGAGAAACACTGAATCCCTGTATTAAAAGTGCAATTCAGCCTCTAAGAACAGATGCCATGTGAGTTTTACATGCAGCTTGCATCCATAAAACACAGTTAAATTGTCATGGTGGCAGCTGTTGTACCCTGTGTTTTTTTTCTTCTTCATGTGATCAATCTGTGTTGGGCACATTAAACTCTCTTGTCACTCCAAACCTGCCTTTCCACACCTGTCCACCAGCCGTCACTATCAAGCTTCCCGCCTTAGTTGATCACCTGACAGTCAGCCTCAGTGTAAAGACGACAGCTATCTGTCACTTGTAAAGGATGGCATATACTACTATCACTTTGCTTATCACTCTTTCTTTTCTAATCTGCCTGACTCTTTTACTACTGCCCATCTGCCTCAACCACAAAAATAAATCAAATCCAGTCTTAACTCATAAATCAAAAACTAAAGTTAGTAAGTGGTTGATTATATGTAATTTAGGGTACATAGAGTGTTGCAGCTATCAAAACAAAGTGTTATACAATAGATGAACATGTAATGCATTAGTTATTGGGAAAAACAAGCCCTAGGTGCTCTTTTGACAGTGTACTACGGTATCATCAGTGGTAAAATACAACCTCTCACTGCAGATTCCTTTTTCTTGAAACTCCTTATTACTTCTGGGTCTTTGATATACATTAGTATTCCTGCATGTTGATGGCCTATTGTGCTCAATTGCTGAGCAAATTGCTCAATCAGTTGGCTGCAGATTGAATTTGCTCATGACAGCGTGTGGTATAAATACCCTGCTGATACATTTCCCGCAAAGTGATAAGTAAAAAACATATAATGCACATTTACTAAGACCAAACAGTACGGTGACAACATATTCATAAGAGGAGACTTAAAGACAAACAAGCATGGGCTGGAAAACACTTTTGTATGTGAGAAAACAGAACCAACTGGTGCTGTAACATAAGGTAAGTCACTCAATTACAGTCTTCAGCCACGTTATAATTGTATAGTATGTTACATGTATACTATCTTCACATTTGAGAGTGTCTTTATTTTTAGATGTAACAGTATTGCAGGCCCACAAATAGTGGTTTCAGTATTCTTACTCTAAACCAATCTCCTGTAAATCTGTCAACGCTTGTCCCGACAGTGAAACATACACACTACGCTCCTCTTACTCCCTTCGCTACTGTGTACAGAACACTTCGGAAACAACCAGAGGCATCTCATCCGCTGACGGCACTCAAAGAAATAAAGGCATCTCTGGCATAAAACACCAGAGACAATCATAGACGTGACATTTCTGAGCGGAGCGTCTTACTCCCCCACACCACCAAACCCCCATCGACACCCAAGAAGGCACCCTATGGCTCTTTGTTGTCTAACACACAGCGGGTACAGATGCCTCTAAGCAGACAAAGATGGCCTCCCCTCTACTTGTTCGATGGTTATTTCATTCAAAGTGTCAGTCAGAAACTAGAAATGCTGGCAGTTGGTCAGAATCGGAGGGGGACTTGTCACAGTGCTCTTTGAAGCATCAGAGGGTGTAATTTTGCAGGACGGAGATTGTCAGAGGCCAGGAGCAGAAGGGAATACCGATGACAAAGTAATCTCACAAGCTGAGGTCTTGTAGTCTGATCTAAAGTGAATGCTAATACAGATGATCAAACAGTCCTGTAATTGTGTCATAGCTATAGTTGAGCAAAAGGCTGTAGGAGGCATGTGCTTTACAAAAAAAATTGGTCAATCAAGAGGCATCTGGCATGACCCGCAATCCAATAAAACGTTTATTCTTCTTGTAAATACAATATAAAAAGGTGAGGAAATCTCTTAACTGTCTTCTGATTACAAGTGCAGGTTAATTAGGAATTTCAACAAGGCTATGAACTTGATATAATTTCGTACTGATAACATTTTAGAGTTCTATATGTTTGCTGCGATCTTTGACAAGCAGGTGGGCGATTGACTGCTGGTCGGAAAGCAGCGACTCCCGGTTAACTCACTCTCTTTGTATCTACAGCACATGTATCAGTCGCTGCTGCCGGATGAGAAACTGTATTAATCTGGCACAGGAATCACAACAGCAGCTAAACAGTTGAGTGCCAGCGTGATAAAAGGCATTCATCAATTTATAGACTGCGGGACTTATCTCTCAAAGAGAGAACATTTGAGCACCTTTGGTCTACATTACGCTTTAAGCTCTGTATTAAAAATAGAGCCATAGGCCCCTCTCCTACAGGGTGTCCTTCCTGCTGTGCAAAGATAGGTTAGATACCACACACTGAGAAATCATTTTGATCTCTTTTATACCTTAATATATCTGAATTACCTGCTTGTTATTGAGCGCATATACTGTATTGCACAATGAACTCCCACTGAGAGAGGTTATTAACCATTTTTGTTGAGAAGATTGATGGTGTTAGATGTAATATCTCTTATGCTGTTTCTCTTGGCAGTATACTTTAGTGCACTCTAGACATTTAAAGCCACTCTCTACCGCTTTCAGAAGACTACAATACGTACTTTTTTAAATGGGATTTTCCAAAATTATACCTTCTTGGCTTTGCATTTACAGAAGCTGAAAACCATGGCTTAGATCTGGTTCCAGACTTTCATATATTTGGTCACAACCTTAAGCCATCAGTCATTGATTATTTACAATGTATGTAATGTTGCCTGAAAAAAAATCCTAAACATGTAATTTAAAAAACAAGATGTGTTGTCACACCGAGATGTGTTGTCTTTTCACTTAAAAACTAACATGCTCAAATGTTCGCTCCCAAATGTAACACAAATAATATGTAAAAACAACAATTTTACGTGTAATTTCACAGAAAAAAAAGAAATTCACATATAGGCACCTGTAGTTTTTGGATGTGTAAAATTTGTGTGAAATATTTTTCACATGTGAAATCATGACTTTTTTATGTGCAGCTGTGGAGGTAGGAGGTCGTCCATTAATCCCAGGTTCGATCCCGGCTGCTCCAGGCCATGTGTCAAAGTGTCCTTGAGCAAGACACTAAACCGATGTTTTTGATGGACTGACACACACCGATGATGAGAGACACCATTAAGTCAGAAAGGCACTATACAAATGCAGTCCGTTTACCATTTTCAGCTGCAGAAACTCAAGTCTTCTGAAATGCTACGGTATATAAACAGCAGCAGCAGTAGCAGGTGACCTTTAAGGTGAGAGGTATGGCAGCAATCATGCAACAGTAGACTGAGCAGTACACTGACAGGTTAAGAACACCACCTTAACAAAACAAGTCTGTTAAATGTTGAGGAGTCTGTAATTTAGGAATTATATATAAGAAAGGTTTGAAACAAGTCATGATCAGTAAACAACCTCACATTTTCACAGAACCACAGTCTTTAGATGGCATCTTTCGAAGATTAACACCTTTCTGGGATTTACCTCACTTGCAGCTGGACAGATTGTCCTCCCTTTGTCTGCACTGGCTGTCCTTCCGTATCTGTGTGGGTCATTCGCAGTCTGTGTCTGCCTGTGTGGGTTGTTCTTAGTCTGTTTGTCTGCACACGTCTGTCTCAGTTTGTCTCTTGCTGTGAGCATCTTTCTGTGCTCGTGCCTGT
>NC_060163.1:14653288-14658362 GCF_021292245.1 Micropterus dolomieu
GCTGCTGCCGGATGAGAAACTGTATTAATCTGGCACAGGAATCACAACAGCAGCTAAACAGTTGAGTGCCAGCGTGATAAAAGGCATTCATCAATTTATAGACTGCGGGACTTATCTCTCAAAGAGAGAACATTTGAGCACCTTTGGTCTACATTACGCTTTAAGCTCTGTATTAAAAATAGAGCCATAGGCCCCTCTCCTACAGGGTGTCCTTCCTGCTGTGCAAAGATAGGTTAGATACCACACACTGAGAAATCATTTTGATCTCTTTTATACCTTAATATATCTGAATTACCTGCTTGTTATTGAGCGCATATACTGTATTGCACAATGAACTCCCACTGAGAGAGGTTATTAACCATTTTTGTTGAGAAGATTGATGGTGTTAGATGTAATATCTCTTATGCTGTTTCTCTTGGCAGTATACTTTAGTGCACTCTAGACATTTAAAGCCACTCTCTACCGCTTTCAGAAGACTACAATACGTACTTTTTTAAATGGGATTTTCCAAAATTATACCTTCTTGGCTTTGCATTTACAGAAGCTGAAAACCATGGCTTAGATCTGGTTCCAGACTTTCATATATTTGGTCACAACCTTAAGCCATCAGTCATTGATTATTTACAATGTATGTAATGTTGCCTGAAAAAAAATCCTAAACATGTAATTTAAAAAACAAGATGTGTTGTCACACCGAGATGTGTTGTCTTTTCACTTAAAAACTAACATGCTCAAATGTTCGCTCCCAAATGTAACACAAATAATATGTAAAAACAACAATTTTACGTGTAATTTCACAGAAAAAAAAGAAATTCACATATAGGCACCTGTAGTTTTTGGATGTGTAAAATTTGTGTGAAATATTTTTCACATGTGAAATCATGACTTTTTTATGTGCAGCTGTGGAGGTAGGAGGTCGTCCATTAATCCCAGGTTCGATCCCGGCTGCTCCAGGCCATGTGTCAAAGTGTCCTTGAGCAAGACACTAAACCGATGTTTTTGATGGACTGACACACACCGATGATGAGAGACACCATTAAGTCAGAAAGGCACTATACAAATGCAGTCCGTTTACCATTTTCAGCTGCAGAAACTCAAGTCTTCTGAAATGCTACGGTATATAAACAGCAGCAGCAGTAGCAGGTGACCTTTAAGGTGAGAGGTATGGCAGCAATCATGCAACAGTAGACTGAGCAGTACACTGACAGGTTAAGAACACCACCTTAACAAAACAAGTCTGTTAAATGTTGAGGAGTCTGTAATTTAGGAATTATATATAAGAAAGGTTTGAAACAAGTCATGATCAGTAAACAACCTCACATTTTCACAGAACCACAGTCTTTAGATGGCATCTTTCGAAGATTAACACCTTTCTGGGATTTACCTCACTTGCAGCTGGACAGATTGTCCTCCCTTTGTCTGCACTGGCTGTCCTTCCGTATCTGTGTGGGTCATTCGCAGTCTGTGTCTGCCTGTGTGGGTTGTTCTTAGTATGTTTGTCTGCACACGTCTGTCTCAGTTTGTCTCTTGCTGTGAGCATCTTTCTGTGCTCGTGCCTGTGTGTGTCTGTGCTAGCTTGAATCTGTTTGGGGTCTTTTTTGTTCGAAAATCAAAGTAATGTGCAGCTAGCACACAAGGTCACAAGGCCAAAATTTTGTTGTCGATGAGCATAAGAAAATACATCTTAAATCAATGGTTTTCTAGTGTTTTCCTAATATTTTAATTTACTAATAAAATATTACTACTTTATATTACACTTTTATTCAGTTCAATTAAAAATACATATGTAATTCCACAATGTATAGAAAATATTTTTGCAAATTAAAAATTATACATCATGGTCATTGTAAGTTATGAGCTTGTAAAATCTTGTTTATTGCACCATTGTCATGTCAGTGAAAGAACGCTTAATTGCTTTAAATAAGTAGTAGAGAACATGGCATTTCAAGATTTTAAATTCTGATAGTTTGGAGGGCTCATCTCTTGCAACAAGATATGATTAGAATGCATGTATTAGATCCCAGGATAAACATTAGTTGAATCTTAAGCAGTCTGCTCATTGTTGAGAATAGTGTTTGATGTGCAGCAGGCATAGCTGCAGGATTGTAGCAGTTGTCAAAAACTCTGAACATCTTGACAAACAGGCTGGAGTTACAGAGGATGAAGATCAATGGAATGTCTTATCGTCAGGCTTTGAAAAATACTAACTTTGAACTTAAAATGCAGAGTTTTTCTTTTTAATTTGCTACATTTTGGGATTTGGAGTTTTTGTATTGTGGTTCATGTCACACACAGGAAGTCTTTGCTGCCTGGTGATTCTTTTGAGAGCACCGCATTTGAAGGCAGGGATCACCTTGCCTAGAAGTTCATCTTCATGATCAATCCATGTGTCTTTTAAGCAGACACCCTCTACATCAGTAAAATACCAAATAACAAAATAAACAAAATGTTTTACAAACATGATTTAATACAATAATAGAAATGTTATGTTATATATATCATATTATAATAATTATTATTATATTAATAACTAAATTCATTGAAGTTTGTTCTGGAAATATAGAAAAAATATGTGTATACATCTGTATATTTCTGAGGTAATTTTCAGATAATTCTGCACCTGTTCTAAAACACATATCTAAATTGGAGGAGATTTCTTTCCACATTCTGAGAAGCAAGTTACTGCCTTTCTGTGTTGGCTCTTTAATGGTTTTCAGTGCTGTAAGTACCAACAGTGCAACCGGTGCAATGCACCAGGGCCCAGCTGATTACAAGGGCCCACGAGGGACAGCAACAATTGCCACGTAGATCGTGATCAGATGCCACCATCCATTCATTCATACTGTGTTGGCATAATGAGTTGCTGTGCTTTTCTTGATTGCTATTTGTTCTGTATTTATTGACACGCCATTTCAGCTACTTTGTGTTGATTTGTTACTGTAGGCTGGCTGAAGCTACTTTGGTTGTTTGATAGTCAGAGACAGCAGGTTTGAGTCGATGGCTGTAAGATTTGCATTTGGCACTTCGGTTGATGATCAAAGGCTGCAGGTTTGCAATTGCTGTGTGTCTGTACCTATGGTGGGTACGTCGATGTGTACACAAACGTGCTTTTTGGGGTGAGGGGCACAAGAAAAATAGTTGCACCAGTGCCAGTCACCATTATTATTATGCCACTGATGGTTTCACTTTGTGTTTCAGAGCCTTCCACTCAGTGAATACTGGATCCTAAACCTACGCTACTGTAACTCCTGTTGCAGAATGGAATCCCACTGCGAAAGATGTAATGGATGAAATATTTAACCACATCTTATCTGCACCCTCATTTAAGGCATTCCTGTATGAATATACTGCTGGAGAGATTCTGAAAACAAGGCAAGAAGGATCTGCTGCTACGAGTGAAGCAGCTTCCCTGGGGAAAGATATTGCCAGGGCGGATGGAGAGACAGTGATTGGTGAAGCATATCCAGATACTGCACAGCCATGCTCACGGAGATTGAAATTAGAGTATATGCTGCAGCAAATTAGTCTATACTTGCTTGAATCTATGGCAGAAGTTGAAAAAATGCTCTCAGACATTGTCTATAGGAGAAATGGACAGGGTTCTTACCCTTGCTGTCTGATCTAACCCAAAGCATTACTCCACTATGACTTTGATCTAAGGGTGCGTCTCATGTTCAGTGTGCTGAGAAACAGATAGCTCACACGTCTTTCCAAGAAACACAGATCCAGTAGAGACGTACAGTATAGATGTGTCTATTAGCTGTCTTTATGTTATGTTCTTTGAGCTCACTTTGAGCTGTGATGAATGGTAAAAATGAAATAAAAACATTAAAGTTATTCCAGATTCCTTTCTTTTTCTCTTATTCATCTCCAATGCAGTAGTGATGCATGTTCCTACTTTGCTCAGCCCTTCTTGCCCTGGGTCAGTAAACACGGACAGTCATATAACTGGAACATAGACAATGTACAGTAAAGCATTACAATCATCACAACTTTTTGTATAATATTAATTGGCCTTATCTTTAAGTGTCTGCTGTTTTTGCTATTATTAAAACTGCTGGAGATACAGCAGTTTAGCTATGCTTTGGAATACAGAAAAATGTCATTGACAGACATGTCTGTGAAGCCAAATTGCTCCAAAATGAACCAAACATACCATCCAAACTGAACAGGTGTGTGGGAACCACTGAGCTTTGCTTGGCAATGGTCTTTGTTTAATTTAATTAGCATAATTTAAATATAATGCCAATGCTTTGAAGCAGCTTAATATCCTCTCGGTATGAGAGCCAATTTTTGAGTCCTGCATTTTCGTCAGAGCCCCGTAAGTGTAAAATGTAAGAGTGCATGCAAATAGTACACACGCCACCTTTTAACAATTTTGTATCTCGTGTACAGTCTAAACAAGTAGCAAGTGTCATCTGCTGAACTGGCAGTATCTCATCTTTTATCTGTCTTTTGATTTATGTACCCACTACACTGCTGTCCAGCGGTTCTTATCTTTTATCAAAAGCACGTCACAGATTTCCTACTGGCTGAACACTGCAGCAGTTCAAACCATCACAAGCAACTCATATACATACTTTCACCGAGATCATATACTGTACATAGCTGTTCTGTTGTACATTTCTCAGAATGCCTCACCTGACGTTCACTCCAAAATGTCACTTTGCTTTATTCGATTAGTCATTCTGGAAGTGTTGAAATGTTGTCCCTGTTGCTTTCAATGATGCCAAAACAAAAGAGATTGTTCTAATAGAATTAATCAGTGGTTGTGAATTCCTCTGGGATCACATAATGTGTGTGTGGGGGGTGACATTTGTGCTGCCAGACACATTAATTTGAAATTCGTGCTGAGAGAAATTGAAAGATGGATGTGAATTGATAATTAAAAGCACAAATAAAAGAATTAAAGAATTTCTGTTAAATCTAATAACACTAAAATCCACACAGGCTTTTCAAAGCCATGGTTTCCGCCTTTTAAGATTATATTATAACCACCAACTTTTTGCTTTCATGCAGGAAGAGTATTATTAGTCCTGCCAATAATAACTAGATGAAGAACAAGGGAATGTAC
>NC_060163.1:14658462-14677844 GCF_021292245.1 Micropterus dolomieu
TACTACTTTATATTACACTTTTATTCAGTTCAATTAAAAATACATATGTAATTCCACAATGTATAGAAAATATTTTTGCAAATTAAAAATTATACATCCTGGTCATTGTAAGTTATGAGCTTGTAAAATCTTGTTTATTGCACCATTGTCATGTCAGTGAAAGAACGCTTAATTGCTTTAAATAAGTAGTAGAGAACATGGCATTTCAAGATTTTAAATTCTGATAGTTTGGAGGGCTCATCTCTTGCAACAAGATATGATTAGAATGCATGTATTAGATCCCAGGATAAACATTAGTTGAATCTTAAGCAGTCTGCTCATTGTTGAGAATAGTGTTTGATGTGCAGCAGGCATAGCTGCAGGATTGTAGCAGTTGTCAAAAACTCTGAACATCTTGACAAACAGGCTGGAGTTACAGAGGATGAAGATCAATGGAATGTCTTATCGTCAGGCTTTGAAAAATACTAACTTTGAACTTAAAATGCAGAGTTTTTCTTTTTAATTTGCTACATTTTGGGATTTGGAGTTTTTGTATTGTGGTTCATGTCACACACAGGAAGTCTTTGCTGCCTGGTGATTCTTTTGAGAGCACCGCATTTGAAGGCAGGGATCACCTTGCCTAGAAGTTCATCTTCATGATCAATCCATGTGTCTTTTAAGCAGACACCCTCTACATCAGTAAAATACCAAATAACAAAATAAACAAAATGTTTTACAAACATGATTTAATACAATAATAGAAATGTTATGTTATATATATCATATTATAATAATTATTATTATATTAATAACTAAATTCATTGAAGTTTGTTCTGGAAATATAGAAAAAATATGTGTATACATCTGTATATTTCTGAGGTAATTTTCAGATAATTCTGCACCTGTTCTAAAACACATATCTAAATTGGAGGAGATTTCTTTCCACATTCTGAGAAGCAAGTTACTGCCTTTCTGTGTTGGCTCTTTAATGGTTTTCAGTGCTGTAAGTACCAACAGTGCAACCGGTGCAATGCACCAGGGCCCAGCTGATTACAAGGGCCCACGAGGGACAGCAACAATTGCCACGTAGATCGTGATCAGATGCCACCATCCATTCATTCATACTGTGTTGGCATAATGAGTTGCTGTGCTTTTCTTGATTGCTATTTGTTCTGTATTTATTGACACGCCATTTCAGCTACTTTGTGTTGATTTGTTACTGTAGGCTGGCTGAAGCTACTTTGGTTGTTTGATAGTCAGAGACAGCAGGTTTGAGTCGATGGCTGTAAGATTTGCATTTGGCACTTCGGTTGATGATCAAAGGCTGCAGGTTTGCAATTGCTGTGTGTCTGTACCTATGGTGGGTACGTCGATGTGTACACAAACGTGCTTTTTGGGGTGAGGGGCACAAGAAAAATAGTTGCACCAGTGCCAGTCACCATTATTATTATGCCACTGATGGTTTCACTTTGTGTTTCAGAGCCTTCCACTCAGTGAATACTGGATCCTAAACCTACGCTACTGTAACTCCTGTTGCAGAATGGAATCCCACTGCGAAAGATGTAATGGATGAAATATTTAACCACATCTTATCTGCACCCTCATTTAAGGCATTCCTGTATGAATATACTGCTGGAGAGATTCTGAAAACAAGGCAAGAAGGATCTGCTGCTACGAGTGAAGCAGCTTCCCTGGGGAAAGATATTGCCAGGGCGGATGGAGAGACAGTGATTGGTGAAGCATATCCAGATACTGCACAGCCATGCTCACGGAGATTGAAATTAGAGTATATGCTGCAGCAAATTAGTCTATACTTGCTTGAATCTATGGCAGAAGTTGAAAAAATGCTCTCAGACATTGTCTATAGGAGAAATGGACAGGGTTCTTACCCTTGCTGTCTGATCTAACCCAAAGCATTACTCCACTATGACTTTGATCTAAGGGTGCGTCTCATGTTCAGTGTGCTGAGAAACAGATAGCTCACACGTCTTTCCAAGAAACACAGATCCAGTAGAGACGTACAGTATAGATGTGTCTATTAGCTGTCTTTATGTTATGTTCTTTGAGCTCACTTTGAGCTGTGATGAATGGTAAAAATGAAATAAAAACATTAAAGTTATTCCAGATTCCTTTCTTTTTCTCTTATTCATCTCCAATGCAGTAGTGATGCATGTTCCTACTTTGCTCAGCCCTTCTTGCCCTGGGTCAGTAAACACGGACAGTCATATAACTGGAACATAGACAATGTACAGTAAAGCATTACAATCATCACAACTTTTTGTATAATATTAATTGGCCTTATCTTTAAGTGTCTGCTGTTTTTGCTATTATTAAAACTGCTGGAGATACAGCAGTTTAGCTATGCTTTGGAATACAGAAAAATGTCATTGACAGACATGTCTGTGAAGCCAAATTGCTCCAAAATGAACCAAACATACCATCCAAACTGAACAGGTGTGTGGGAACCACTGAGCTTTGCTTGGCAATGGTCTTTGTTTAATTTAATTAGCATAATTTAAATATAATGCCAATGCTTTGAAGCAGCTTAATATCCTCTCGGTATGAGAGCCAATTTTTGAGTCCTGCATTTTCGTCAGAGCCCCGTAAGTGTAAAATGTAAGAGTGCATGCAAATAGTACACACGCCACCTTTTAACAATTTTGTATCTCGTGTACAGTCTAAACAAGTAGCAAGTGTCATCTGCTGAACTGGCAGTATCTCATCTTTTATCTGTCTTTTGATTTATGTACCCACTACACTGCTGTCCAGCGGTTCTTATCTTTTATCAAAAGCACGTCACAGATTTCCTACTGGCTGAACACTGCAGCAGTTCAAACCATCACAAGCAACTCATATACATACTTTCACCGAGATCATATACTGTACATAGCTGTTCTGTTGTACATTTCTCAGAATGCCTCACCTGACGTTCACTCCAAAATGTCACTTTGCTTTATTCGATTAGTCATTCTGGAAGTGTTGAAATGTTGTCCCTGTTGCTTTCAATGATGCCAAAACAAAAGAGATTGTTCTAATAGAATTAATCAGTGGTTGTGAATTCCTCTGGGATCACATAATGTGTGTGTGGGGGGTGACATTTGTGCTGCCAGACACATTAATTTGAAATTCGTGCTGAGAGAAATTGAAAGATGGATGTGAATTGATAATTAAAAGCACAAATAAAAGAATTAAAGAATTTCTGTTAAATCTAATAACACTAAAATCCACACAGGCTTTTCAAAGCCATGGTTTCCGCCTTTTAAGATTATATTATAACCACCAACTTTTTGCTTTCATGCAGGAAGAGTATTATTAGTCCTGCCAATAATAACTAGATGAAGAACAAGGGAATGTACTTTATATGCTGTCCGTCCTGTAGGAATCCTTGTTTGGAAAAGCGGAAATGTGGAGAGGCACGGAATCCTTCTAGCAATGCTGTAATAGTCAACAAACGTCTCTTGCTGCAAACAAACGTGTGACATACTATGAGTGACTCTCAGCCAAAACCGAAGCACTCTAATCTACCCAGTGGTAACTGGAAGATGGAAGTAGAATTGAGGTTGCTACAGCTGTCTGGTCTCAGCTTCCTACTCCCCAGCAGGACAAGTTCTTCTCCAACACTTGTCAGTCATCTTGATGAGCCATCTATCTTGAGATGGCGTGTCGCCTGAGGCTGAACTGCCATCTGCAAAGCCAACATGGGCATCCTGTATGCATGAACAATATGCAAGACAAGCAAAAAAAAAAAGCAATGCTGAGGTTCACAGTCTTGAATGATCCTGATCAGCTGTATACTATACAGCCTCACTGTTCTTTTGTTTCTCACTTCTTCCTACTACTGTTGATCATCATTACAATGGGCATTAGTCTGTAAGTAATGTTAATATTTCACATTTTGGCATTTAACTGCATCACTTACTGCTTAAATTTGCAAACATGGGGCAGCCTACATACTTTTAAAGATTTGTACAGTACTCTGACAATTATCTACTCTGAAGATGATTATTGTGACATTATAACACTAACAGATTCTATTCTTAATTGAGGGTGTTTGATTTTCTTAATCACAAGCTGTGATACCATCTGAAGTGTTTTTAACACTGGCCGATGTAGAACCATAAAATGTACTGAACAGCACGATCTGCATATACAATTCAATAACTGGCAAATTGACTATTTTTTCAACAACCTTTTTTAAAATATGAGAAAATCTGGGGGAAAGAAGCACTCACCTCAGCTACATCTCTGTTTCTGTTGTGCAGCTAATATCTCCTTTCACACTATGCAAATCATGGGCATGCCGATGTATGGCAAACATAATTTTGGAGATGCTTTAATTGATTTACAATTCTAGAGGCATACAGGTATGCATGTAGGCCCACTATGTATGCACAACAGATATACAGTATATTAACATAAAACACTAATCTGTTTATACAACACAGAAAGAGATGTAGATTAAGACAAAAGGCATCAGTTGTTGCATATTATCTATATTATCTCTCTATATAAATAATCTTAGCAATTGATGATTCATGCAGAGGGGAGGTTTTAAGAGATGAGATTATAGTCAAAGAGGTGGTATTTGAATGTTGAATGATGAATCTGTTAAGTCGCCTTGAGCATTTTCGCTGTGTAATCAGAGATCACAAAATGCTTCCAGTGAAATGGGTTCAGCTATTGTATTATAGAAGCATGATGATATTGTGGTATTTGTGAGATATCGGTTCCTGACAGCATCTCATGTCTGTGTTGAGGTTGTTGTGACTGACACCTTGCCACAGTTTGGGTATCTCCATTAAAATACACACACACACCAAATGAATTCAGTCAGTCATATCACAAAGATTTCTTGTTCACTTTCAATCCATACTGCCCTAAAATACCAAAATGTAGTTGCTGTGTCGAATTTTACTGTAAAAAAATGTGCCATTAAAATGTGTAATTTTGGGGTATAGAAAAAAAAAACATGTAAAATCTGCAATAACTAAACAACAGAGGTAAACACTAAACTGAACTCTAGCTTGTCATGGCTAGCTAGTAAGGTAGCCTTAGCTAAAGCTATTTTAGCCACTCATTTACAGTTTCCTGTTATTGAAAAAAATTGGTGGCACATACTATATAAAGCAGTAACTTAATCTAATCGAAATGAGGGGAAAAGTAACACTGGTAAGCTGGTCCTTCCAGAAGTTAACTGGCTTAACATGGTTACAGATTTTTACTCTTATTGTTTGTTTGTATTTTTGTGTTTTCCTTGAGTGTGCTGGTACAGTTTGTAAGATTTTTTTAAATGCAACAGAAAAACACTCAGGGCCTACATGAGTTAGAGGCTGAAATCCAAACACAGGCAGTGATCCAAAAGGAACAATATACATCTGAAAGATGAGCATGTCCCATCTCCAACAAAGGTACCGAAAACACAGACACAAGCAGAGATACTCGACCAACGCGACAAGAACTGATTAGAAATGAGAACACTAAATACAGACACACAAACGAGCAGGTAGGGTCACAGGCAGGTGGAAGACAATAGAGACCAATCAGATGAAACAGGAAACAAGCCAGACACAAACAACTTCAAAATAAAACAGGAAACAGTACAAGCCCACTGACACACAAACCAAACACAGAAACACAGACCAAACAGACCAAAACCGTGACAGGTAGAATGGTTAATAATTATCCTAAAAAAGACATATGATTACTGTTTTACACCTTATATCTGTTACAGAGTTTGCCCTAGATTATAATAAGATGTATGAAAATTACCCACAAAAATGTTATTACAAAAAAAAATCACCCAAACTTAAATATGTGACGTACAACCCAAATGCAGCTCAGCTAAATCACAGTAAAAGTAGGCAGAAGAATGAAAATGTTGTGTTACATATTTTGATGCATGCATCTTAAATTATGCACATGCCTGTGTCCCTTATCCAAATACATACAAGTTGAACACTGAACAGTCAGTGACACATCTGTTTAATAAAAGATAGTGTTGTGTAAACTTGTGAGAGCTTACAGAGTACATAAGCCAGCTGTAATGTATAATGCACCTCAAGCCTGAAGCAAAGACCATGTGGACAAGTGTGATAAGAGAATCTAAAAGTCAGTGCTCCAAACATCACGCACAAACATCTGTTGAATTTGTAAGATACTGAGATGTGCTTTACAGCTGTATGACATCATAATATGCAAATAACCATCATGGCAGGGAAGCACAATTTCCCCTTTAGCCTTCACTATGGAAATGGACTTTATCATAGAGCATCAATGGGTTTGAATTGTTGTAAAAAAACAGGCTACAGGGAGGACTGTGCTTCATCCCCACCACTATGTGCACAGTATGAATGCTTTAATGAATGTAGTAACAAATGGTAACAGAATTAAAACGGATGATGAACAAAATATAAATCTTAAGTACATTGTTAAGATACTGAACTCCAGGATGCCTATAAAACCTGTTGAAATCAATAACTAAAGGCATAAATACTAGGTATTATGGAAACAAAAACACACATTAATTACAATAAAAATAAAAAATGCTGCAAACAACAATGCTATAACTATAACTATAATTATTATTATTTCTTCATTTGGTCTAGAGGGGCACTTCACACATACAAGGCAAAAAGGCGGTGTCCTGAGCTACTGGAGCCACTAAACTGCATGTCCCCAGTTAAAGGCACCGAAGACAGAGAGGTTAGACCTTCCAGGCAAATCAGAGTTGTGGTACCTGTGATTTGCTCTGTTGCCTTGATTAATTCAGTGTCTGATAGAAGGAGCTATCCAATGCATAGCAAAATGGTTAACTCCCAGGAAATGGCTTGGAGTCTCACATTTATTCTCTTTTAGTATGTCTTTGAGTGGGTAAGATTGTGGCCCACAAGCTGTGTCCCAATTTCATAGGATATGCTAATTCTAACTGGGTGTTCACACTGAAAAAGTGTTGACATTCAGCATACTGAAAATGTGTCAGTTTCTGACTGCGCCGTTGATGAACACTGTTATCACAAAGTGTGTAATGCATAAAGAAAACGGAGAAGCTAAATTAAACAAATTCAGGAAAAGTGGTGAGGGGAAGTCTCAACAAAACAGGTTGTACAATTGGCAGTACTTGTAGCACACAAAAAATGGATCTACTTTATTTTTTGAAACTAAGTACACAAACAGTATACTGGCACTATAAATAAAGAGCTTGCATCCAGCAGGGAACTGGGACACAGTCTCAGTCCGTCTAGCCTACACAAGGTGTTCAAGTGTGCAAATGTAAGATTAAAGATAATGCTAAAGACCAAACAGTCAAGGGATAGTACCTTTCTGTAGAGCTAGGAGCTCAAGAGAAGCATTTCAACAAGGATGGCATAGGGCTGACAACAGGGCACCTTTATTGGTTTGGTAATTTCATTTTTATGGCACGCCTGTTGAAATAACAAATAATGTGAATCAGTCGCTCATGAACACACTGAGCAGTGATAAAGAAGGACTGAGACAAGCAGAAGAAATAGGCTTATTTGGAAGTTTCACTCCACAAATGAGTAGCAGAACAGCTGAAGCAGCAACACGAGCAGCGCAATGAAGTCCACACACATTCAGCAAGTCAGACTGTTTGTTGAAAAGAAAGAGAGAAAAGAGATTGTTCACGGCTATACAACCAGATTCAGGTCTACATTAGAAGGTCAGTTCCAGTGTAAGATGACTTTAGCTGATTTTTCACTTTCTCTTGCTCACAAGTCAATTGTGACATAATTACATGCACACACCATGACCGAGAGCTTTGTAAAAATCGATTTTGTCATACCTCTTTGCCTCATTCAATTCCTAAAGCCGAAGAAAACAACTCCGGAGACATCTAATTCAGGCAGTCAAAGCAATCCATCAAAGTGAACCGGAGGCCACAATTCACATTTTTCAAAGTTGCATCAGAACAGTAATATGGCATAAAATTCGGCTCCACTCAGAGTTTCAGATTAACATGCAGGAACACCACTATAATGGAGGTGAGATAGGAGGGAGTGTGAGATTGAGTTCTTTGCTTTTGTGTTTTCCTCATAATCCTACGTTTTCCTCTCCAAAACGTGGTTATGCTCGATTTTACACCTTCAGACCAATTTTCAAAAAGTTTTTTTTTAAATGCTTACCCTGAAAAACATCCATGACAAACAAAACAAGCAACAACATGGTATGTCACAGAGTAATAAAATCTGTACAGGGAAGCAGGAAATAAGCACTCCAATCACACACAATCACACAATTATTTTTCTTTTAATGCACCATATAAAAGGCCTTACCTTGAGTAACAACAGGATAAGATAAGATAAGATATATCTTTATTAATCCCCCGTGGGGGAAATTTAGGTCAACATAGCAGTACAAAGGGATATAAAAGAACAGATGCAGTTTTGTAGAACTATCAACACACTATTTACACTATACAATCAATAATAATTATTTACAACCATTTACAACCAGATAAATGTCTCAGATATAATCAGGCACAAATCTGTCAGTTTGGTACTGTGGTGTTGTGGGGCCTGATGGCACAGATGAGCCTCCAAAGTGCTTTGAGGCTCGGAGCTGGATGAGTCTGTGGCTGAAGAAGCTCCTGAGCTGCCTCAGCTCAGCATAGAGAGGGTGAGAGGGGTTTTCCAGGATGTGCACGCGAGGCACACCTCAATGGGAGCACCAACAACACTTCTACTAGGTTCAAAGAATCCTGTCAGACTATGTTCTGTTTATTTCATTTATTTTCTCCTTTTCAGCTGCTGATCCAGCTACCTTCTGCAGTACAGTGGTGATCAAAATTTGCCTCTTGATTGGTGACATTTCCTAGTGGACGTGGTGACATTTTATTTGGTGGTGCAAGCGATGTGATGATTAAAAATGCGGCATTTTTCATGCTGTAAATCATCACATAGGCAGGCAGTGAAATGAATAGACCACTTTTAAAGTGCTTTGAGTCACAGCTTGGAGTCATATATGAGTGGCAAAAATCCATCTTTTTAGTAGGAGTGTAATATACAATATATAATACAACTTTAACACTTTGCCAAATTCAGCTAATGTACTGCAATCTAAAACCATATCAGTCCTCCCTCTCTATGGATATAAGACATATATAAGACCAACAAAATGTATGGATCCAATTTAAGGTACTGCTTATGGCTTAGAGTATGAGCTGCTCTTTATACCTGCTGAAGCTGCATGGCTGAAAACACTACATAAGCATATACTAGGGAGTCTGTTCAGCTCAGCTGGCAAGAGCAAAGCATTGTCCCCATTAAGGTTCAGAGTTCACTGCCTACAATGTGCGAGTAAATTAAATACCCCATTAAAGTCCAATGAGTGGTGGATAATCAGAAAAACTAAGATACAATATGCCATTGTCCTTTTCATAAACACTCTTTTAACAAACAATGAAATATAACCTCAGATGTGTGTTGTATGTGAAGTGGTTTCACATCATTGTTATTGGTCTGCACTAAATATTGTCGAAGGTATTATATGTAAAGCAACTCCTTCTACGGCATGTTCACATAACAACAATTTAAAGATTTGACTTATTTCAGCTTTAAATGACCCTTCTATAAAGAAAACTTTTTAAAATTAAATATTTTTTGAAAGATTAAACTTAATCATGATCACTTCTGTCAGTTTCCAGGAAGGTCATCTTGCAGGATTTAAACTGACGTTCCTATCACAAAGCCTTGTCTATGCCATTTTACCTCATTTAAAGTAGAGAAGTTGCTACTGTTGTGTCTTATCAAGGCCCAGTATTGTTACTCTTTATGAGGACTTTATGAATTATGTTTTTGGTTTTTGGTACACTTGTTTTATGTCATAATTTTACGTCATTTTTCCGGAATCACTGTGGAACTAAAAGTGTTGCTCAGATGAAAGCAGTTCTTAAAACACTTCCATCTACATACGGGGCAGCAGAGGTACAGTAGAGCTGTAAAAGATCTATGTACTGTGGAAATCAGATGCTGAAGTGAGTAGCAAAGCCAACTTTAACTCTACAAGGTAAATCAATGTGTTTGTTCATTTGTGGATAGATCTTAAAGCGAGAAGCAAAAGTTTGTCTAAGATAGCAGTTAGCGCAGTGAGTGACTGCTACTGCTATGGGATGTTGTAATTTGTACCTAAACTTTCATGTTTGCTGGAATTTGTTTGTGTCTTTAATCATTCAGTATGTTGTGTGTGTATTTTCACTATGTGCTAGAGCACTGATCGTTGCTTTGGCCATATAGTGATTTGCTGGTTTCTTGCAGCATATCTACTTCTATCAGTTTAGTTTGTATGCAGGTGAAGTAGTTCACTTTAATTTTCAGCCTTTAAATGACATTGACTAGTCAGTGATAGGTTATTATCAGAACTGCAGAAGTAGCGAGGTTCTTGTTATATTGTAAAACATTCGAGTGAATGGTCGACTGTAGTGTGGAAGATCTGTTGGTAAATGGCGACTCAGTGAGGCTTTCAAGACACGTTTGTGTCCAATATGCAGAGGGACGAGTTGGTCCGGGGGAGATCTGTTTCTAGACAGAGTGGCCATTTGCCCTTGTGTGTCACATTATAGTGTGTTATCACGTCAAGGATGATTGGAAGTGTGGGGGGGAATACCAAGCGGGGATACTGAGGGCAAAATGATGGCAAAGGAAAACAATGAAAGCCAAGAACAATATTCAAGCTGCCTGCGCAGTAAGTGACACAATATGTTACATGACCGCAATTCTAAGTGCATTATAATCCCACTATAAGATCACATGTGTAGTATTTATGTAGTCTGGAAGGTGTATTAAGATTGAATCAATCTTGTCAGGAAAATAGGTTCATTGGGCAAAAATTACTGTATCCTGTAAACGTTTAGAAATTAGTTAAATTTCAATTAATATTCACAAAAACAACATAATTGAGAATTGTCACCAAGATCACAAAACTGGTAGAAAGCTTGAATGAATTGGAATTGAATCGTGAATGTCAACATAAAAGTACAATGTGTTTCTGGTCTCCTATTATTGTCAGGATGAACTTAAAAAGAGCTGACAAGGAGTTTCATTTTTAAAACTTGCACTGCTCATTGTTTTTATTCCTACACTTAGCAGTGTGCTTAATCAATATGCATGAATACAATAAGTGTGTTCTTTTATGTATCTGTGCTTTAGGTAGCCATATAGCATTGTTATACATAACTTAATTATTGTTATACATTAAATAATTATTAATTATACATTAATAATTAAATGATGTGAACTGGCTCTTTAAATATTGCACTATCCCTGTGAAACTGTATGCAATCCCCAGAAAATACCATCTTATATAACCATTTTGGAAGCTTCCCAAATTGGGGCAACTGCTAGCAGCTTGTTATAATTGCTCTACAAGAACGGAGCAAGTTTATAACAACCCTAAATATGTCTTGCTCACTTAAAACCTACCAGAGGCAAAAAACATCCCAGGAATCAGAAAGGGATGTAAAGCAATGTTGGAGGCTCCCTGTCCAAAGCCTTGTATTGTAGATACAGACTTTCACTCACCCAGGATAACACTGCAGGCTATTTGTGGAGTGTTAAAATAGCAGCATTTCTATGGCGCAAGAGCCACCTGGAGTAGGAACATCTAAAATTAACATTTATCATGACAAAACCGATGTACCAGTGAAACTCTGGTCTGTGACTGTGAAGCCTGATAGGGGTGCTCCTTCAGGACTTTCACTGTGCCCACACACTGTCTAGGTGCATAATGTGCGGCGTTAAAAGGAAACCATAAATACCGGGTTTACTGTAAAAAAAGAATGAACTGTTCCACATGACTGGCTCTGACACCTCGACTGTCAATTTAGTTCAATGTAACTGGGGGAGAGAAAATGCAGCTCAAGAAATGAAGCTTGCAAGATTGTTGCATGACGGCTAAATTCTCCAGGAGCATATGAGGCGATGAGACAATGGCAGTCAGCACTATTTCTAAGATTATTTCCACTGTGGCGTTGTAGTGGCTCCTAATGGTGGAACAACACTGCCCCCTGCTGGTTTCATTATGCGCAGCAGATCACCTACAATATCTGCACGGTGTGTGCGTGCATACATGCGCGTTGAGCTCAGTAAGAGGCTGATTTCTTTGCAATATAAAATCATTAAATGTATAGCATGCACTTTACTAACAGCTGACACAAGAGTAATTGCCAAATGAACATAGCCATGCCATAAAGCAATTTACTCATCATGCTTGCTTTCTTAAAAGCCAGCTGGCATGTTTTTGTGCCCATACTGGTCATATTGTAATTTGCAGTAAATCATTGACAATACAGCAACACTTTTCAAATAAAAAACAAAACAGCCCAACAGTTTAACCAGATGCAGCATTTTATGCAACATGTTCACACCAGCACTTATTTTATTCTGGAACAATGACCTTAAATCACAATTTAGAACGAGACCAAACCAGATCTTGGTTGCATCCAAAAGATTTTTCCGTACTCCTCTTCTGCTACCTTCTTTAATAGCCACTCCACCAGGAAGTAACCTGAAGTGGAGGAACGCAGGTAAAGAGGGAGGTAGCCAGGGAAAGTGGAAGCTGTTTTAGGCAGTTTATTTACAACTTCATCAAAAATGGATGCCTGCTACTGAGGAGATGGACGTGTACTAGCCCAGAAAATGCCTTATACATGTAGCAGATATAAGTTTGAAATAAGCTCACAATAAGCACACATTAACCTGAAACTGCTGACTGTAATTATACATTTTCACTCACACTCCCCCTGCTATATTTTTTCATGTCTTATCACTGATGTTATATCCTCCCTTTAGTCACAGATAAGTGTAGCCTGGACTATCCTCCATTGCCAGCACAGCAAGAAACATGGCAGCGCAAACATCTTTATTCTAGGTCACAGACGAAACAGGAGCCAAGTTTTAAAGCTCTAGGATACACGTCTCGTCTAGTTTTGTCCGGACAGATGCGTTCACTGTTGCCAAGCCCCAACCCCACTGCAAGTCTGTGGTTCCCATTACTTTAGTCTAATCAAAGTAACCTTTCCCTGATGCTAATCATATCCAAACTGACCTTGTTCTTGCCTTAGGGAAGCTGTGAGTTAAACATGAGGCATTTGAGCTGCTTAAGGACCTGCCTCATTTTTTCATGCGCAACTCAGATATGCAAATGGATGCAGCAAGGTGCTCCCAAAATCTAATCAGATCATCAGTTCTCCAGAGGAAACCTGTGGTGAAAGTATGGCGTTTCTATTCTGAATTGTTCTTCAGTTATTATGTTCAGAAGAATGTGTCTACAGACAAACTGAGAAAACATAGAGAGAGAAAAATGTCCTAGTATTATCATTATATATTTATTATTGATTCTTCATTCTCAGTTATTTTTTCATCTAGTTTTACTACTTCTATATTCATTTAGATGTGAAAAAGCAGACCAAAAATACTCCACTTTTGTGTAAAGGTAATGTGATGTGTTCTTCTCCCTGTAGGAAGACAGAAGGGTAGGAAGGGTTGGTGGGTCCTGTGGTGGTTCACTGCACAGCAAGTGACCCACCACAGACAGGTGTAGTGGGTCACAGAACTAATCTGTGACACAGAGCAAATAAGGAACAAGTAAAGAATAGATGATACCAAATAGACAGTGAGTATGTGGACAGAGGCTGGTTTCACACACTTTGAGGAGCTCATATGTTGGATATGGAGGAAGGGCTGAAGGCACTTTACCTAAAGCAACAATATATTCCTGCAATGATATACATTTAAGAAATAAAAGTAACAGAAAACACATCCATGCATCCATGGAACAATAATTGCTCTTGAGCCAAAACTATATCCCAAAAAAGACAAGATATTTAATTTCTCTGAGAGCATGTCGTAAAAATCCACAATATCAGATTACATTTAAATGGAAGAAGTAATTTCAAGATTTTTTAAAAACAGCAGACCATGATTCAGCAGGTCAGACTAGCAGGTGCAGCGTTATGTTTTCCACTAGATGGTGCTGTAGTATTTTTATTTCACTAGGCGCTGTGAGCTGCACCATCCTTCCTATTCCTCCAATGCAATCACGGATGCTTATGATAGAGTTTTGACCTTTCAGATAGTATATCTAATAGAAACATGTTCTGTGGATAACAGCTAACATCTGCTTAAAAGAGAGAAAGATTACAACCACAAATAAGTTACTGTGGCAAAGAAAAACAAAAGATAGGCTTTGATTTTTAAGTTAAAAGACCTTGAATCAGTGAACTAAAATATTACAAACACAATGAATGCATTGGCCTATTCTGACTCCATTAGAGTAGATGTCTATATCAGTGGTTCCCCCACCTAGGAGATGGTTTTTAAGACGTAAAATTAAAAAAATAAACATAATTTGCATTGCAGAATGTGCTTTTACCTTATCATTACTTTCCTATTGTAAAATACTGGACAGTTTTCTTTCTTCAGGCTGTTAAAACCATTCAAATGACACTATCCAAGAAGGAAACATCAATCCCTCTTTGGCTAGCAACTTATTGCAATATGCAGAGTAAAAAGGGGTTATGAGTGCACATGGTGTGTGACAAGAGTCATATTGCAAAAAGGGTGGAAACCATCAGTCTGTAGATAATAATGCTGCATGAAAAGAGAAGTATTGGTGGTATGACTGCTAGATATGGTTAATATCACAGTATTAAATAGAATGTTTTCTTATACTGATATACAGAAGGATGGCAAATTAAAGGCCACCACAAGCCTCCAGAACAGCTTCAGTGCTCCTTCAGTCTGTGGAACTCCATGGGACAAGGGACAGACGCCATTCCTCCACAAGATATTCTCTTATTCATATAAACACACAGAATTTACTTAATGTGTCATCTTATTACAATCATTAGAGACCCGAATAGAGCAGATAGAAAGAAACACAAAAATAGCCAGACATATCAGAAGGATATATAGCATCTGAGAGTCCCAGACAATACTAATAATAAGTTGATATTATATAATTGGGACTCATGGAGATGGTGGCGGAGAGCATTGTCTTACACGTCGGTCCAAAATCTTCCATAGGTGTGAACTGGGTTCAGATCTGGTGACAGGCCGTAGCATTTTATTCACATTATTTACACATTCACTGAGCCCTGGTCCACGGAAGCATCTGCATTTGATGAGTTTCTCCACTCTTTTATTCAGGTTTTTACCCATCTGTATGTCATGCAAATGTATGCAAAATTCTATGCACAATCTCATAGGATTTAAGTTACAACGTTAACAATTTATGCTATCTAATATGTGTTTTTTGGATTCTAAATTACATTTATTCATTTAGCTGACACTTTTATCCAAAGCGACTTACAATTGCTATACATGTCAGAGGTCGCACGCCTCTGGAGCAACTAGGGGTTAAGTGTCTTGCTCAGGGACACATTGGTGGATGTGTCACAGTGGGAATCGAAGCCAGGTCTCCCACACCAAAGGCAAGCATCCTATCTATGCGCCATCACCACCCCCTAAATGCAACAAAACATCCCTATGAATGCAAACTCCTCACTTTATATGGCTGCATACACTCTTGCACTGTAACCATCTCATCCATTGTCCATCTTTTACACCACATTTTTGATTTGCCATATTTAGGCAAAAATGAATGAACACACATATTGTCCATCCATATGCTCAGTATGTTCCCAACACACTGTTCTGGGGCTTTGGCGAAAAGAGTGTTGGGACCATACAAAGCCAAAACATGGCTAAACACATACAGTCCACTCTTCTATTTTCATGTTCCTTGTGCACATCCATGCTATTCACATTTTTGGCATGGATGGAAGCTGTGTATTTAGCCGTATTTTGGCACAACTGTGGGTGTTTGGACCATGGTGAGCATTCAGATTGATAATGGAGTGGATTCTACTGCAGGGGAGATTTAAGAAGTTTCTCCTGATGTTTCTGTACTTCTCTGTGTTGGGAAATCTTGTCACAATAGAAATCCAATGAGATCAAAGTAAACCAAGCTGACCATAGATTACATTTCAGGTGAAAAATACATTTTGCATTTAGTAATACTTATACTAATAACGTTGTCTGAGGCTGTAAAATGTGTGTTTACATTAGTAATGTTTGTTAACAAAACAACCCTTTAATTATATACACAGTATATGAATATACCAGCAATTTATACGATCAACAAAATGACTGACCGGGCCTTTAACAAGAAATTAATCCTTTTAACATGAAGTGAGTTATAGCATCCTGTCAGAGGTGCAGAGACTGGCCTAGGGACCCGGTAATTGGTTAGTGTTGATCATGTGATATACAATGATATCGATAAGCCCCTAATAAATCTCATCTTGGGGGACACATGAATTCACAAATGAATGATCACCAAAAGGGTTCGGAGATGGATAATGCTGAGAGAGAGCTTTTGCAAGGTAATAAAGAGCAAGAGCCCTCAGAGCTTGAGCCTCTTCCTGTTGCTGATTCTGTATAGATTTTTAATTTGTTTAAGTAGGCTATATCATATACAGGAAATACAACATTAGCTACTGCCCATGGTAACAACTGATGTCTTCCTCACCTCCATGGGGGCTTTAATGAACAGTAATCAATTACATCCTAAAAGCATTAGCACTAAATCATTCTATGGTTATTTAGATGTGTTGTGTGATAAATATGCTTTCACTGAGTGATAGTGGCACGAGGCAATGATATTGGAAGTTTACATTTAACATTTTACATCCAACATTGCCAAACCAGTCAAAAACTATTTAACTTTTTAAAAATGAACAAAGATTTTATTCACTTCTGATATCCAATTCAACAAGCCCAGTATGTAGCAAATACACATTTAATGAGTAGCACTGTCTATGGGTTGAAGCATTTGCACAGCTCAGGCTCTACAGAGAGATATTGACTTATTGGTCTAATAGCCCAATGCGTTTACAAGGGCCCATCCAATATCCTCTAAACACTTCATTAGAGATGAAGGCCATGTGGTTAACAATACAACTGAATATAAATTGCTCAAGAAAAAACTCCTGGGACAGTATGAGAGCTGGTCGATGCACAGCACTGAAGTGATAGTAAGCCTGTATGAAGCAACAAAATGCCTTCTCATTCTTGAATCTATACACAATAAATAGACAAATCAATGTACATTTACTAAAAATGGGAAATCTGACATGAATTACATCAAGTCAGATAAGTTTTTATTATGATACTAATGTAATCCACTGGGTACTCCCAGTTAATTAATCAGTCATGCTCCAATCGATTCAATTTGCTGGCTAACTCCCTGCCGCTTAAACTCTTTTTCTTTATACAGACTATTCATATACAATATTAGATGTTGCAAAAGCGAAGCAAAAAAATCTATAATACTATTACAAATTAATACTTTTCCTCCCAAATCTTTCACAGAAAAAAATGAAAATGAAAGAGTAGATGAATAATACAGTCACTATTACAGCAGACATTATTTTGGAGGTAATAGGCTAATTAATTTAAAGTTTCCTCAGGCCAAATCAAAACATTCAACCTTAAAAATTACAGTTTTGTCTCACGTTCATCTGGCTTGTGGGGATCCCTCTCTGAACTGACTCTTTTCCATAATGAGGTTTTCCCCATTTTCTTTTTCCTTATACTGAGATATATACAAAGATAGTTATATGTCTTTCCAACATGCTCTGCTCATCCGTTTTTCTACGATATACTGTAAATAAGTGAGCATGTTCTTCGACTTGATATAACTGCACTGCTCCTCTTACTCTTTGGTTAGTTTTTACACATGAGGACAATAACGTTGGTGCGGCAGCAGAGCAGCCTAAGGCAATCAAAAGAGAATAAAGCGGATAATAAATAGTTGACCGGTGCTCTGGCACTGAAAGGGCTGTTGTTCTGTGAATTTGACAGGATGGCACAGTTGTATCCACAATGTTTCAATGTGTAAGCCGCCCAGATCCTGACACATGTAGTATTTTGATGAATTTAGTTTGATGGCAGCCTTAACAATAACCACACTCTTTATACGTGCAGCAACTGGCATCTGGTATATGAAGAGAGCCTCTGTGTTTACCCTTAAAGTGCAACTTGCAGATTAATATTTTATTTATTTTCTTTACAAAAGTTATACTTACCGTGTCTGACAATAATCCTTTGAAAAGTGAATGCAGGATTTTCTACGTTTTACAAGACACAAGGGCACAAAGTCAGAGTGAAAATAGGCCATTTTGAGCAAAACTCTTCAAAACACTTATTTTTCTACATCATGTCATATTACATCAGATAAGGAAGTTGGTGTCCTTGACTCTGCCTCAGCTCAATGTCCAGTAGTAGCCTAAGTGGTAGTGAGGCTGAGCGGCAATAATTTCAGAGGCGTTGCTAAGGTGGCGGGGGGGGGGCTGCCTCATGCAATTACTGGACCCCCCGCTGTCCTCCCTCGCGACTCACAGATGCATTATATGCTTTTAATGAGTACTGTATGTACTGATACTTTACATTAGGTACTATTTTTAATCAATAATATATATTTTTTAGCGTCAGTGGCAGTGTGTAACTTTACTCCTATATCTAGCATTAGCTGTACTCAACACAATGACTATGACCTCAGTAATTAACATCAGTGAATGAACACATCGCAGACTGAATATTAGCAAAACATAAGCACTGTAAGCTTTGCACAGGTAGATTTTATGGCAGGGCTGTTGGTAGTTTCATTTTGTTTTTGGCTGTTGTTAAAGTTACATTTTGTTTTGAACATTTAGTTTCTGTTCTGAAACTGATCTGCAGAAAATGTAGAGGCCAGCCATTATTACCACCTGTACTGGACTGCAGCTTCCACTCTAATCGAGATACAGATGTGAAGGTGAAACACGGCCCGCTGAAACCAAGTACAACACAACCTTGTCCAGTATGTGGCTGAAAATTATTAGTGGTCCAATCTTTAGTAGTGCTCGTAGGTGATTGTTTAATTTTGGTCCCAGTAAAAATTAAGTTTTGAAAAATGTGTTATATTCTCCAGCTCACTCGTGTATGAATCTCTTTTTTTAGCTGACGTTTTAGTCCCTTTTCAAGATAAAGAGTAAAAACACATGAACAATGCGTTATACAAGTCACAAAAAACAACATCATTATAACCATCATCAAGATAGAATTTATTGCAGGGCTGTTGTATAGGACTGCATTTATTTTAGCTTGTTGTACATAATAAACTGGCATTTATTGTATCTGAATATTCTGTCCTGTCAATGGCTAATGGCACTTTTTTGTCACAGAGTGATAGTGTTGCCTCAAATTTGTAAAATGTTTCTTGTATTGTATAGTCTCTACTGGGATCATTCACACATGTACAACGTTTAAACTACATAATCTGTTTTTTCTACAGGCTTGTCTTGGCAGCTCTGCAATTCAAACATAATGGCAGCAGAGAGGTTGCTG
>NC_060163.1:14677944-14680394 GCF_021292245.1 Micropterus dolomieu
GGGGGGGGGGCTGCCTCATGCAATTACTGGACCCCCCGCTGTCCTCCCTCGCGACTCACAGATGCATTATATGCTTTTAATGAGTACTGTATGTACTGATACTTTACATTAGGTACTATTTTTAATCAATAATATATATTTTTTAGCGTCAGTGGCAGTGTGTAACTTTACTCCTATATCTAGCATTAGCTGTACTCAACACAATGACTATGACCTCAGTAATTAACATCAGTGAATGAACACATCGCAGACTGAATATTAGCAAAACATAAGCACTGTAAGCTTTGCACAGGTAGATTTTATGGCAGGGCTGTTGGTAGTTTCATTTTGTTTTTGGCTGTTGTTAAAGTTACATTTTGTTTTGAACATTTAGTTTCTGTTCTGAAACTGATCTGCAGAAAATGTAGAGGCCAGCCATTATTACCACCTGTACTGGACTGCAGCTTCCACTCTAATCGAGATACAGATGTGAAGGTGAAACACGGCCCGCTGAAACCAAGTACAACACAACCTTGTCCAGTATGTGGCTGAAAATTATTAGTGGTCCAATCTTTAGTAGTGCTCGTAGGTGATTGTTTAATTTTGGTCCCAGTAAAAATTAAGTTTTGAAAAATGTGTTATATTCTCCAGCTCACTCGTGTATGAATCTCTTTTTTTAGCTGACGTTTTAGTCCCTTTTCAAGATAAAGAGTAAAAACACATGAACAATGCGTTATACAAGTCACAAAAAACAACATCATTATAACCATCATCAAGATAGAATTTATTGCAGGGCTGTTGTATAGGACTGCATTTATTTTAGCTTGTTGTACATAATAAACTGGCATTTATTGTATCTGAATATTCTGTCCTGTCAATGGCTAATGGCACTTTTTTGTCACAGAGTGATAGTGTTGCCTCAAATTTGTAAAATGTTTCTTGTATTGTATAGTCTCTACTGGGATCATTCACACATGTACAACGTTTAAACTACATAATCTGTTTTTTCTACAGGCTTGTCTTGGCAGCTCTGCAATTCAAACATAATGGCAGCAGAGAGGTTGCTGTGATGGTGAGGTGCGTTACATTATATAAACTTTTCCCCACCATATGTATTGGCCCTTATGCACTCTCTGACGGAGGAATACTCCATCAGAGAGAGAGAAGCGCTGTCTTGTCCTCCACTGCACCTGCGCCGCTTTCTACATCCTGCTTGAAGATCACCAAGGATGAGGCAGTTGGCCTGTGTCTTGCACAGCATTCATTGTTTAGCACCAGCACAGATGTTTTCTTCAAGTTGAGAATATTATAAATCAAGGCAAGACACACTCAGTCACATTTCTTTGGTGCAATATCTCAAATAAACTGGGTTCCAAGCTTGTGTTTTGGTTGTGGGGTTAAACACTTGACGGTACCTTATTGTCTCCCTAACCATTAATGCAGTGTCTGTTCAATGATTTTAAATGTATAAAATATTATACAGTATTAATTGTGATTAATTTATTTGATGTTGGCCATATAGAGCTTTGAAAATTCCCCCTTTTCTGGTTACAAACCAAGTGAGAGTTTCCTAATGTGCCTACCCAGAATGCCTTAGGCCCAGCAGACAACCTGCCTCTAAGCCGGATATAGCAGTACTGCCTGGGGATAGGGACACAATATCTACAGTTAAACCTGTTAATCTTGTGGCATCTGTAACAAGCTACATTTGGTCCCATACAGATGGAATCGAGGAAAAAAGGATACATCCCGCATTAATTGGGTTTCATAGTTTCCTTCTTACTAGTCATGGACAAAAATACTGACATATTCAAGCATTTTCCTATAGATTTCATAACAATCTTGTACATAACATTTTAATCTAGTAATCAAACACAATATGTACTGTAAATGTAAGGCAAGTAGATAGGGGTGGGGTTTTGGCGGGGTATATTGGCACCTAAATAGTGTGTTGTGCAGAATCTCTGGACTGCAAAGCAAGCTGGAGGGTCCCAAAATTCTGTACACATAAATTATTGAGTGCCAGAGTCTCATTTTTCACTCATTCTCTAAATCCGATTTTTTTTTCAGTGCAGAAAAACAAACTTTGATGGGAAAAGTTCTGTCAGCAGTTGTCACAATTTATATGGTAACTGCAATTTCAGATAAAGAAGCAATATGATTTTTTTTCCTACCCAATTCCTCTTAGCCTACCATTTGTGCTATTCAATTTGAGGGAGTGAAATACCTTGAAACTTTTAAGCATCCTACAAAAACAAGACAGTTGTAAACCCACTGCCTCATATTAAAGTGCTGCAGGCTATTAATAGATCTGAGCTGAGAAGACAAAGACTTAAAATTCCTTCAGTGAGATACTGAGACACTTTAAAATGATTGCAATTTAGCTGTTTGATAGATTGTAAATGAGCTGTTATAAATGTTGATTTTCCTCAGGGTTAATAAGTGAAATCCATCCGGATGAAATGTTCTTA
>NC_060163.1:14680414-14699222 GCF_021292245.1 Micropterus dolomieu
GGGGGGGGGGCTGCCTCATGCAATTACTGGACCCCCCGCTGTCCTCCCTCGCGACTCACAGATGCATTATATGCTTTTAATGAGTACTGTATGTACTGATACTTTACATTAGGTACTATTTTTAATCAATAATATATATTTTTTAGCGTCAGTGGCAGTGTGTAACTTTACTCCTATATCTAGCATTAGCTGTACTCAACACAATGACTATGACCTCAGTAATTAACATCAGTGAATGAACACATCGCAGACTGAATATTAGCAAAACATAAGCACTGTAAGCTTTGCACAGGTAGATTTTATGGCAGGGCTGTTGGTAGTTTCATTTTGTTTTTGGCTGTTGTTAAAGTTACATTTTGTTTTGAACATTTAGTTTCTGTTCTGAAACTGATCTGCAGAAAATGTAGAGGCCAGCCATTATTACCACCTGTACTGGACTGCAGCTTCCACTCTAATCGAGATACAGATGTGAAGGTGAAACACGGCCCGCTGAAACCAAGTACAACACAACCTTGTCCAGTATGTGGCTGAAAATTATTAGTGGTCCAATCTTTAGTAGTGCTCGTAGGTGATTGTTTAATTTTGGTCCCAGTAAAAATTAAGTTTTGAAAAATGTGTTATATTCTCCAGCTCACTCGTGTATGAATCTCTTTTTTTAGCTGACGTTTTAGTCCCTTTTCAAGATAAAGAGTAAAAACACATGAACAATGCGTTATACAAGTCACAAAAAACAACATCATTATAACCATCATCAAGATAGAATTTATTGCAGGGCTGTTGTATAGGACTGCATTTATTTTAGCTTGTTGTACATAATAAACTGGCATTTATTGTATCTGAATATTCTGTCCTGTCAATGGCTAATGGCACTTTTTTGTCACAGAGTGATAGTGTTGCCTCAAATTTGTAAAATGTTTCTTGTATTGTATAGTCTCTACTGGGATCATTCACACATGTACAACGTTTAAACTACATAATCTGTTTTTTCTACAGGCTTGTCTTGGCAGCTCTGCAATTCAAACATAATGGCAGCAGAGAGGTTGCTGGGTTCCAAGCTTGTGTTTTGGTTGTGGGGTTAAACACTTGACGGTACCTTATTGTCTCCCTAACCATTAATGCAGTGTCTGTTCAATGATTTTAAATGTATAAAATATTATACAGTATTAATTGTGATTAATTTATTTGATGTTGGCCATATAGAGCTTTGAAAATTCCCCCTTTTCTGGTTACAAACCAAGTGAGAGTTTCCTAATGTGCCTACCCAGAATGCCTTAGGCCCAGCAGACAACCTGCCTCTAAGCCGCATATAGCAGTACTGCCTGGGGATAGGGACACAATATCTACAGTTAAACCTGTTAATCTTGTGGCATCTGTAACAAGCTACATTTGGTCCCATACAGATGGAATCGAGGAAAAAAGGATACATCCCGCATTAATTGGGTTTCATAGTTTCCTTCTTACTAGTCATGGACAAAAATACTGACATATTCAAGCATTTTCCTATAGATTTCATAACAATCTTGTACATAACATTTTAATCTAGTAATCAAACACAATATGTACTGTAAATGTAAGGCAAGTAGATAGGGGTGGGGTTTTGGCGGGGTATATTGGCACCTAAATAGTGTGTTGTGCAGAATCTCTGGACTGCAAAGCAAGCTGGAGGGTCCCAAAATTCTGTACACATAAATTATTGAGTGCCAGAGTCTCATTTTTCACTCATTCTCTAAATCCGATTTTTTTTTCAGTGCAGAAAAACAAACTTTGATGGGAAAAGTTCTGTCAGCAGTTGTCACAATTTATATGGTAACTGCAATTTCAGATAAAGAAGCAATATGATTTTTTTTCCTACCCAATTCCTCTTAGCCTACCATTTGTGCTATTCAATTTGAGGGAGTGAAATACCTTGAAACTTTTAAGCATCCTACAAAAACAAGACAGTTGTAAACCCACTGCCTCATATTAAAGTGCTGCAGGCTATTAATAGATCTGAGCTGAGAAGACAAAGACTTAAAATTCCTTCAGTGAGATACTGAGACACTTTAAAATGATTGCAATTTAGCTGTTTGATAGATTGTAAATGAGCTGTTATAAATGTTGATTTTCCTCAGGGTTAATAAGTGAAATCCATCCGGATGAAATGTTCTTACAGCTCTATCCTCGCTCGCCGCTGGCCAACACAATTTCTTTTGGCTGTCTTAGCAGTTTGATGTAAATTGAGGCTCTTAATGGGTTTATGGTTATTGTGCGCATAGTCGCATGACGTCACGCCTTCACGCGTAGCCTCTCCAGCCTCTCAGTGTTTCATCAGAGAGGAGAACAGTCCGCATCAAACGGAGTTGTTTTGACTTTCCACCTCCTAAACGGAATGTATTTTTCCAGCTTTTTTGGGGATGTATAATTTAAAACGCGCTTTCAGTCCGGCCAGGGCTGTGATGCAGAGTTAAAGTTGAATGAATTCCTTTGTTAAGTTGAACTGATTGGTTTAGAGTTTTACCGCGTGTGTAAAGTTTTGTCCTGGCAGCTCCTGTGTCGGGTCAGTCTGTGTGCCAGAGCAGCGGTCAGACAGAGGAGCTGACGGGAGCGGAGTGAAGTGGAAATGGTCCACCACCGGCGCGTTTCTCTGCGTCTCACTTGTCTTTTTTTCTCGCCCGAAACTCCTGCAGGTCTGCACGATGTGGTATTAGCTGCTGGTCTCAGGTCGGGAGTTGGGATTCTCACTGTTGGATCTACAGGATGCATCGTCACCTGAACTCACATAATGTGCAGTCCGAAGAAACGCGGTTCTGAGTGACAAGTTCGCTTGACATTTTCTTTAAACACCTCTTTAAATCTCACATACGGAATCTCCTTAAGCGCAATGATTTTAACAACTTTCGTCATTATATTGTCCTTTCTGGGTAAGTCACGCTCTCATCTTTGGAATTTCTGTGTTTAGGCTATAATATAGGCCTATGCTTATACATGTTTTAAAACGGCACCTGTTCCTTTGCAGTTCAACTCAATAAATGCAACAAACAGTGGCAGTGAGGGAGGCACATCCCTCGCCAAACACGTTCATTTGTTTGATTTGTTCCCATTGTTGACGCACGATTGCGCACATCGAGGGTTCAGAAAGTTTGTCTAACGCTCAGTGCATCTTTTTGAAATATTTGGCAACAGTAGCCTACAGTAGAGTAGCCGGCTAACCTGTTGTGTGTAGAACAATGTCGACAAATGAGTTCAAACCGTAAACACAAATCTGACTTCCTTCTTGTAACTCCCAGACTCAGTGTTCACCTTGAGGGGTGACGGCAGCTCAGCCTCCCGGTCCGTGCGCCTGGACTGCGTGAAGGCCAGTGAGCAGTGTCTAAAGGAGTACAGCTGCAGCACCAAGTACCGGACCATGAGGCAGTGCGTGGCGGGGAGGGAGAGCAACTTCAGTGCGGTCACCGGTCCCGAGGCGCAGGGCGAGTGCCGCAGCGCAATAGATGCCATGAAGCAGAGCCCCCTCTATAACTGCAGGTGTAGAAGAGGCATGAAGAAGGAGAAGAACTGTCTCCGGATCTTTTGGAGCATATTTCAGAGTTTACAGGGTATGCACTGATTCAGAGCAAACTATGAATCGTTATCTGACTGATCAATGAGCTGACTATAAAAGTAGCCAAGGCATTT
This sequence comes from Micropterus dolomieu, assembly GCF_021292245.1. Taxonomy (NCBI): domain Eukaryota; kingdom Metazoa; phylum Chordata; class Actinopteri; order Centrarchiformes; family Centrarchidae; genus Micropterus; species Micropterus dolomieu. The sequence continues at coordinate 14,684,069 of NC_060163.1, forward strand.
ATGGTGGTGGAAGAAGTATAGGCTACCCGTCCTTTTTTCTTGCCAGAAGAAAAAAAAAATCAATATTAAGTAGGCTGCAAGTCCTGCACTAAAAATTTTACTTAAGTGTAAGTACAGAAATATAATCAGAAAAATATTTTTTAATTGTCAAAATAAAAAGGACAGTGCAGAATGACCCCTGTCACTGTTTTATATTAAGCTATAAGTGAATACTACTGGATAATCATCACTGACATTAAGTGTCAGTGTTGTGGTGGTTACTGCTGGTAGGTAGTTTAATCTGTAATAATGCATTCTTTAATAAACTCATCATATATGTTGTGTGCTTTGTGTGTGAAATCTGAAACTGCACAACACAGGTCAGATAAATGCAGTGAAGTAAAAAGTACAATATTTGCATCTGAAATGGAGTGCAGTAGAAGTTTAAAGTGGCTTAAAAGGGAAATACAAGGACTTCAGTTTGTGTTTCAGCTAAGTAATTCAGTAAACATACTGTTACTGTCGCTGACAAATTGACATAATCATCCTTTTCCTGCAAATCGCTCAAGTTGCGATAAGCAACGTTCAGAAGCCTACTGGTCTTTTTAGGAATCTGAGCTGATAACGTGCTTTCAGAGCAAATGTTTCACTATTGTATTTTGAACTATTGTATTTACAATCCCACAGTGCCATTCATGCTGTGGCACATGTAATGATGCAACCTCTTCTCACATTGCACACCTGTTCAGGAGATTGGTTTACAAGTACAATTATATTAGCTTAACCTTATACAAATGCATTTTGTGTCATTACATGACAACATATTACTATGTAGTATACATACAAAATAAGTACTCATATATGCAATATGAGTAATTAACAGGAAAATCCAATTATCCATTTTGAATCATTGTTAAAAGAGTATCAGATAACATCCACCCACATTATGTTTACACACATATATAGACTCACAATTTCAAGCACATGTTGTTGACAATCATTTTTTCCCATGCAGGTAATGATTTGCTTGAATACTCTCCGTATGAACCAGTCAACAGCCGGCTCTCAGATATCTTCCGCCTGGCCCCCATCATAGCTGGTAAGGACGCTGTTTTTACTTTGCTGACATTCCTCAGGTTTAAGTTTGGGCACTGTGCAAAGTGAAGTCACTGTATACATAGAGCAGTTATTTCTCAGTTGTGTCACCACATCACCCCTACAAATCTGTCACCATTTGAAAACCTCTCTTTTCTATCGCTGTCTGGTTTCAGGCTGCAGCTTTCAATGCCCATTATCCATCACAAAAGCTTTTATCTGCCACTGTGACCCACCGTACACAAAGCAGAGTAATTTAGAATATTTCACTTTCAGCTCTCAAAGCAATAATGAGAGGTCTGCATGTTTTTCCCACTGTCAAAATACTAATGCGGGAAGTAGCATTTATGTGCTAGTTTTGTATTAATCATCCTTTTAGAGAGTAAAGCCTGTGTTGTTTGAGCTCCAGGAGCTTGCAGGGATGAATACCTTGATTAAAAAAAAAAAACCTGACGAGAAATGTTGCTTTTGGTTTGTTACTGTAAATTTAGATGCCATACATGTCCTCAAATGTCAGAGGAGTGCAGGTGGACTTGGAAGCACACACCTAGACAGGCCCATATTTAGATCTGCTGAGATGACACACGCACACACACAGGCGCACGTGCGTGCACCCACACAGAGGAGCAATTAACCATCTGTCTGTGTTCGATGGCAATGATAGAACAAGAGCTGTGTGTGTGACAAGTGCAGCACTCTGTGACAGTGTTGGGCTTTCTGGCTGGAGGAGTGCGTCTGCTGCACCGGCCAGCTACCATTTCAGTGAAAAAATCCATTCATTTTCATTTAAGTCTCTCTCTCTCTCTCTCTGGCTGGCTCTTGCTGTGATTGAAAACACTTAGCATATCACAGTGGCTCTGCTCCACATTCGATGACATAATGGTTGACTGTATTTCAAAAGGAGCGTAAAGAAATATTTGGTAGAATTTGGATTTCTCTCCCACGCTGTACTAGTGCAAAACTAGTGCAGAGGTGGGTCTAGCAAAGGCTAAGAAGAATTGGAAGACATTTTTAATTGGAAAAGTGATTAATGATCCATGGGGCTTTCGGATAACGGGACTACTAGTGAAACAAAACAGGAATGACTGATAGGCCAAGAAGAAAAAGCAGCTTGAAATGTTCAGGTCATTTTTGAACTACAAACTAATTTGCTTGATGTAGCTTACATAACAGCAGCAGATCCAACTGAAGAAATGTGAAATGTTTCAATCGTGATTAAGAACTGCTGCTAATGTGCTCTTCTATCAAAGTCAGTGACAATGTGTTTTTTTTTTAATAATTAGTTGGTGTTATTGAGTTTTAAGAAATCCAGGATGCAGATAAGGAGCTCGAGTTGAGTAGCCAGTTCAATAGACATGTTTAAAAAGCCTAAGGGGGCTCTAAGAAAAAGAAATCACTTAATGGGTTAAATATCAGGAATCCATTTGCCATATGTGACCTCATTCCTCTCTGCAACTAAGCCAGGCCTCAGGCAAACCGCAGTGTAAAATAATGCAAATGCCAGTATAGATATCCCATGGGTCAACTGCAAAGACATGATGCTCACTACTCTGAAAAAGTGAAAATCATTATTCTATATATTTAAAGCATTTCTTGGGATCACAGGGACCTAACAGATGAAGTTGTTTGCGATCATAATTGAACTTTCCTGTGAGTCATTGAACTCAATTTCCCAGGAATCCCCAGAAAGTCACACGGAAGTGTGAACTCAGCCTAGAGACTAAAGACGATGTTCAGTGACCTGGGACCTCTGACTTCACCTCATTGATAAAAACCACAGCACTTGTGCTCGCTCTCTCTTCTTCCCTCGCCTCTTCTTCTCCGCTCATCTTCTGGATGTGACCCTGGACCGACCCGGCGGCCACAGTGGTCTTCCAGCGTGGCCTGCTTGGACAGAACTCTCTGATCTTACAGCCACGTTACGAAGGCCCGTGTAAGATCCCTGCAACCAGCTCAGAATTAATAACCAGTATATCAGTTCTCTTGTTTAAGAGTGGTGCCCTGAGGTGAATATAAAGTTATATTCAATTAGTAATTATTAAATAAAAGTAATAATAATCATTATTATATTATTAAATATAAATTTAATAATTAATAATAATATAATAATTAATTTAATTAAATTAATTTTATTCCAAATATGTTTGAGCAATTTACATTTCATAAAACATAGCCTACTACTATTACTGACTAATCCTTCCAATCCTGTTTTTGATTGTTATGTAATAGCTTTACATACTACATATGTTTTGCAGTTTTCTCTTTCTATATAAATGACATGACAAAATATAATTATTAAATAAATAAATTCATATATTTTTGCATCTATGTGACTAATTTAGCAACTAGAGGTTGGGGGGAAGCAAGATGGAAAACGTCTCTGAGTTGGTGTACCTTGACAGTCCACTGACCTGGGATAATGACTGCAGCAAGGGGATAAAGACAGGAATCAGGCAATGGGAGTCATGGCCAGATTCAAGAACATCTGGAAGAGCATCAGCATGCTACAGAAGAATCCTACACATCTGCTGGCAACAGAAAATCGCGGTAGTTAGGAGAAGAGTGGGAAATAATATCATATAAAATATCATTCAAGTCATCATGGAAAGAAGCTCAGCTTAATAATCAACTGGTTAAAAATGTGGTGTTTGGCTCAATGAATGGATCATCGAGGAGAGGATGGCTGAACAGAGAGTGGCTGTAAGACATCAAGGAATAATGGATGATTGATGTGACTAATTGGACAAAACTTTTTAAATTGGTCCAGTATTGAGCGAGTACGCTGCTGTCAGCAGAAGCATAACTGCAACATAATCCTTGCAGGCAATTTCTGGCACTCCGTCAAAGTACGTCCAATAAAGTGCTTGTTTTTGCCACTGTCAAGCTCAGATTGTTTTGACAACATTGTGGAAAGTATCCTTACAGAGATAAGCCTTTATTAAGATCGTTTTTGTTTAACAAGAAATATCCAAAAGCCAAAGCCACCAGACTCCCTTGACAAAAATAGCAATTTCAAACTTAACCTTTAAGCAAGTATGTTCATCATGTTAACCTTCTTAATTCTGTATGTTAAAATTTGCTAAATAGCACTAACTACAAAGTACAACTGAGGATGATGAGAATTTCATGAGTTTTGCAGGTATTTTGTCAAAAACATAACAATGGACCTCTAGTAACCTGAAGATGTTACTAGATAAAAAGTCAGGGGATCACCAAAGTGATTACAATTTATGCTGGGGGGGGGCATGAACATCTGTACAAAATTTCATGATATCCATCAAATAAATGTTGTGACATTAGGACCCATCCTCCAGGGACCATGAATAGCTGTACCAAAAAATCTTGGCAATCAATCCAGTAGTCAGTGAGATATTTCAGTCTGGACCAATGTGGTTGACCAACCAGCCATGCCATTGGCTAAAAACAAAGACATCATAATTAGTTTCCCACTTCTCATGCTAGACTACTAGTGCAACTTGAGGCCATCAACAAGGAAAACTTCTTTACTAAATGACACTGAGTGAAAGACAACTTAAGGTGATTCCAGATGTACCTAACAGCCTTTTAGTTTTTCCTTCTTTGCAATCCCATGGCCAGAGTTAATAAAAGTAAGGATTCCTGCAGGGTATATCTTGTACTATCTACCTTTAAGAGGCTAGATAAACTGATTCTGCATTTCCTCAGCAAGTCTGACACCAGTTATATACGATTACATCCAGTGTGCGAACTATACCATAGCTTTCGGGGGAGCTCACTTTTTCCCCCCGGGATGGGGGGATTTTCTGCTGAATCATTAATAGCTGCAATTATGTAGGCGTGGGGCTGACTGTGAAAGTATCAGGCATGTTTGTCTTATTATTATTAATTATTATTATTATTATTATCATATGTAGCCACTTTGCCACGCTTCACACAACAGCTGTGGCTGTTGTAGCTGCGACCCAACATTTCTTTTCTCTGTGAGAGGGAAGAATTAGAAAGTAGCATGGCGCTGCGGAGAGCCCCCAGCTGCAGTAGTGCATGGATCATGCGTACTATTCATCCAGCCAAAGGGAACCATCATGAACCGTTCACAGCGCACCAGTTGTATTAGCGACACAACCCGTACCGGAGAGGGAGTGGTGCGGCGGAGGGTACAGGGCCAGGAGGACCGGCCCGCTGTGGACGGTTTGTGATCGTTCCCTCTGGCTGGATGAAGTCTGACACTCCAGATTTTAGGCATGGATCCATGATGATAGAGAAATATAGAAATAAATAGCATTAAAGCATGCTGTCAATATTTTAGAGACCCCCCAAAATATCTCAAATCATGCTTTTAGGGGAGCTGATGCCTTATCAAGGGGAGCTAAGCTCCCCCTGGCTCCTCAGTAGTTCGCACCCTGATTACATCGTAAGTGGATGTTTGGACTAGCACATACTATACATTAGAATGAGCAAGGGAATATATTCAGACACTTCATTCTACCTTTTAGTATGTTCTCAATGCTTCCCTTTGAAAATAAAGAAATAGTTGAAAATTTGCTCTATTTATTTGCATCCTGTGTTTATTTAAAAATTAGGAATATTTGAGTGTAAATCAGTGTTAGAGCCTTAATGAATATATCAACGTCTCTATGTGGAAACACCTCTTGTACTCAATTTCTATCAATAAAATCCTGCCATTCATGTTGTTATGATGTTTTAACCTCTATTAACTGGAGCACATGTTCTGCATAAATGGTAAAGGTTTTCAGCTTCAGAGTGACACAATTCAAATTTTTTCAATTTAAACATGAAGTAATGATTTTATGTAAGCAGCCACTCACATAGAGGAAATACCAGTCCTGGCCTGCTAGTAGCTCCCCCTTCTACTCCCAGTCTATCCTTGTAGCTTATCAGTAGTCTTACAGAGAATCGAGTCAGTGAACAAGAGATGAAGCTTGGCATGATGATTTTCCATTGTGAAAACCTCAAGTATAATTCAGTGGGGTCTAGGGGGCCTGAAGCAACAGATTAATCCTCTGTAGTCTTTGTCCTCTGCCACTGGCCCAGTCTGTGAACTGTGCATAGGCCTACATGTGCAAACTGCTCCAGCTGAACTTCATCTGCTGAGTGGCCATCAGCAGAAGAAACACTTTCAATCTACTGATCCTTTTTACACACGACTGCTTTCAGCCATATCAGCGAATCATCTAAAGGCATTTCCTTCCACACACTTCTGCTTTGTTTTCGCTCTGCCCCTCTGTAACCTCAGAATAACACAATTTATTCCAACTGAGTTATCCAGAGGGAGCCACAACCCAATAATATGAGACAAGTTGTGGATTTAGAAGTTTTAAAGTCACTTCGATGCTGCGTAATCAAATATGAAAATGTAAGCATTCAGTGGCATGAAGTGAAGCAAACAAAACTTTATCCTATTCATTAGCAAGTAAGTAAGTAAGTAATTAAGTAAATAAGTAAATAAGTAAAGTTAAGTAAAGGTTCTTGTTGTGAGATATAGGTGCCAAACCATGCAGGGCTCTATACTGTATGTGAAAACAAGAACTTTAAAATGAATCCTCAATTTGATGGGAAGCCAATGTAAACAAGATACCATGGGTGAGATCAGGGCTGGGCGATATGGCCAAAAGTCACATCCCGGTACTGTTAGGCAGAATTCCGGTATAAAATATAGATCGATATTTTCTGCTAAGTGGGCTAGGGAGGGGGTGGGCGGTTTTAGCGGACATGTTTTTAGTAACTAAGCTTGTTTACTATTTCACCTTTTTAATTATACTTCATTCTCAATCTTAAGCATCACTCACTTATTGAATTCGCCTCCTTCAGTTCTCTTCACACTCACAGACCTAACGTACCTCTGCTGCAAACACGTTAGCGTGCCCCGCTTCTTATGCCGTTTTTCCATTACCAGTACCAACTAAACTCACCTGGACTCGACTCGACTCGGTTTGGCCGTCCTCCGTTTTCCATTGCAGATAGTACCCCTAAATGTAGCTGGTCGTCATAGCGACGCCACACACAACTGCTGTCTCTTGATTTAAGTTAAAATGTTTCAATGTTTCAATGTTTTAAGACCGATAAGACGGAGGTGATACAAAAAAAGTACCTGGTAGCAAGTACAAGTACAACTTTTACACAATGGAAAACCAAAAAAAGGCGAGTCGAGCTGGTACCGTGCAATGGAAAAGGGGCTTAACCATCTCTCGCTCCCTATATATCCACTTCAGTAGTAGGCTGTATAAAGTCACCAAAAAAACCAGACCTTGTCTTCTGGACTTTTCCTCCTGTGATTCCGTTCACAGCAGAAGCTGAGCTGCATGTTGAGGAGGTGTGTTAACGACGTAGCCTATCAAAACAAAACCAACGTGGTAGCTAACGAATAACATCTGACTGGTGTGTTCACTGTCGCTTTACCTGGTCCGCTCTTGTAAAATATCCAGTGTCGCGACTTGTAATGTAATCACCGTGTTTCTCAGATAAATGCTACAACGTGTCACCTAACCTGGGCATAAGTAAAGTGTATGTGTGGGAAACACTGAATGAACCGTGGTTTTCTTTTTACAAGCCAGGTCTTCAACAGTGTCGACCACCACTTTGTCTCCCTCCATGTTGTTGAGAGTTTGTGAGTAGACGGCGGTGTGCAGACGCAGAGGGAGGGGCAGGGCTGCGCAGTGAGTGAGAGAGAGAGGAGCAAATGCTGGCAGGACTTTACGAAAACATTAATTAACTCAACATCAAATTATATTGGTATAAACGGTATTGTCTAATTTCATATCTCTTTTGAAATTATATCGGTATACCTCATCATACCGATATACTGCCCAGCCCTAGGTGAGATATGAGTTGTCCTGCTGGACCAACAGCCTGGCAGTAGTGTTCTGGACCATTTGTTGATGGTCCAGAGACAACTTGCTGAGGCATGTGAAAAGGGAATTACAGTAGTGAAGCTAGGATAATATAAAAGTGTGAATGATCATCTGTAGCTCAGGTTTTGATACAACAGAACATTGGCAATGTTTCTTAAATGGAAGAAACATGTACAGGTCAAGACTTTGATATGTTGATTGAAGTACATAGACTGATCAATTATAACACCTAGATTTCTAAGACAAGACTGTACAGCTGAAGAAAGGGACCCAATACACTGAGCAACCTTGGAAGCTATGCTATCTGAAGCAATGAAAATTACCTTAGTCTTATTTGCAAATCTATTAAAAGTTGTTAGCCTCCAGTCCTTAATGGTAGTCAGTTTGTCAGTTTCATCAGGCTTAAAAGAGACATACAGGATCATCAGCATAACATATATGATAAAAGAAACCTTTAAATTAGTATGAGGTAAAGGGAACATATACAACGCATAAAATATAGGACCTAAGGAAGAACTCTGAGGCACACCACAGGAAAGAGCAGCAGTCACGGTCATGTAGGGACCAAACGACACAGAAAAACCTTTATCCGAGAGACACAAAGAGAGCCAGTCCAGGGTGCTCCAGAGACATCCAACCACTGCATAAGCCTTTCAGTCAGGATGCTGTGATCTACTAGACCCAGCAGAACCAAAACAGAGCATTCACCCACATCTGAAGACTCTGAGAAGAACTGTTTCAGTGGAATGCTTCTGACGAAAACCAGAATGGAAGTGATCTAAATGTGTGCAGTCAAGATGGCAGTGGGCTGTTTGGCAACAACTTTCTCAAGAATACTGTATTTCACAGTTTTGCCTTCTTCATAATAGAAAGAATAACAGATTTGTTTTATACAACATCTGAATATCTGAGCACTTTGGGTGGTGGATATTAGTCATGAACACAAACACGCTTGTACGTCTATCCTTGTGAGGACCGTCATTGACATGCATTCCCTGGACCCTTACCCAAACCTAAACCATCACAACTAAAACTAAAAAAACCTAAAAGTAATTCTAACCTAACCCTTAAAACCAAGTTTTAACCTTCAAAAAGTCCTTAGAAGCTGTGAGGACTGGCCAAAATGTCCATGCTTTCCAAAAAGGTCTTCACTCTGTTGGTTTGAATCTTGTTTCTGTCCTCACTATGTAGGAAGTGCAACATACACACACACACACACACACACACACACACAAACACACCCTGCCACTCAGATGCATATGAATTTTATTGGATGAAATTCCTCACCAAGATGAGTGTACCTCACAGCTCAGCCATGATGCACTGTATGCTGGGACCCTAGTGGAAATTCAACCATTCCTGATGCAGGCAATGGCTAATCATGGCTTTGAGATAAGAAAATAAAACGCTGTAGGCTGCAGGCAACACAGGATGCCCACACATAATCATTCATACTGTGCAATTCCCCCTGCATACATTCCCATACAATGACACACATTTTCAAAAATATTTCAGTGCTTAAGGCTTTCCTTAAATCTCCCAGATTGATATACAGGTGCATAAACATACAGGGTCATGGTTTTAACTACTAATGCTTAACAGTAGGAAGCTAGAGGGGAGGAAAAAATAAGGGAGTCTCCTATATTATTTGACAACTTCTAAATGGTAACACAGTACATAGACAGTTTTTTAAAAATATATTTTAGGGATTTTTAGCCTTTATTCATGAGCTACTTACTTCCTGCTCTCTCCCCCATATCCTGCAGTCATCTTAGCCTTAACACAAGCTTAACTTTACTTTCAGAACCAGTGAGTCAAAACTGAAGGCAATATTAGCATGTTAACGTCAGCATTCTTGTGAGCTTATATCAGAATCATGCTGAACATGGCAGACATCACCAATGCTGAGGGTACTGGACTAGGGGGATGAATGACTGAATAGAAGATTAAATGAAGGAAACGAATGACTGGTGCAATAGGAACTAAGTGAGATTTTGCTAATTACATGGGTGCACTTAATAAATGGGTCTTGGGTCTGGTCATAAATACTGAGACACTGGGGTGGATTTAGTGATGTTGGCAAAAAGCCTGATAGAAGGCAGGGTGCCATGAAAGAGCAGGCTCTGACCACTGCTGTTTTCTTTCCATTATGGGAGATGACAAAGAGGGCACTAAGTGGAAAGATGATTAAGGTTTAGAATGATTAGGCCTAAGTAAAGCAGTGATACATTGTGAAGGAGTATTTTGGACCATTATCTAGACAGCATACAGAGACTCTGCAATATAGTATTATTTACTATTTTTCGTGGGAAATAAAAATAGACTGTTGAATCAGGATATGTGATATGACTAGAAAACATGTAAAATCTACACTATATTCACACTTTTGGCTGCAATTTGGTCGAACTCAGGTGAAAAAAAGTTGTCATTCAGCATCCCACTGTGCCACATAAAATTAGGCATCATCTGCGTAAAAAAGTGGCTTATTCAGGATTTTTCCTGCATAGAGAAATTTTTGGCGCCCCCCAAAGAGGTTTTAGCGAGTGGCAAAAAAAAAGCGTACTATTGTGTGTTTTAATAGCCATTTATCAAACAACTGCAAGCAGAACATAAACTTAAATACAACGTCTTTTCTTCCAGCAGTCACCTCTCCTCTCATCCACAGCCGCTGGATTTTGCAGCTAGCGCTGGATTTATAAACCAGCTGCTGCATTGGTTTAACTCATAGACTGTATGGTTTAACTGCGCTTGAATGCTCCGTTACGAAGCTCGCGCTATTGGCTTCCTGTTATTTCTCACAATATTAAAGCCGTTTATGCTTGAATGAGCTGGTATTCACCGGTACTGTCACTTTTACATTTTACTCTTTGGCGTACCAGCTCTCTCCTCTGCCCTCTCTAAATCAGGTTCTCCGGGCACTACGTGACGCTCACCTGTTCCTGTTCTCGCCTGCCTGCTAATCTCCGCAGAGATAGTTGCTCATCAAAGTCACTTTTTGTTAACCAACCAATCACAGCCTAGAGGAGGCGGAACATTAAAAAGAGGTTGAGGCACTACAGCAAATTTTAGAAACATTTAACTCGTCATTCTTTATGCACAGTTTTTATTTTTGACAAGTTAATTTGCATAAACAAATGAGAGACTGACCACAATGTAAAGCATTTTTCTTGCACAATAATTTAGTGACTTAAAAACAAACCACAGAAACTGCTGTTTTGTCCAACTGTAATTAATATTTGGCTACTAAGGGTAAGCAATAGTAGCCTGTACTATTATCTGAAATTCTAATGAATACACAAACATTAGCACTAATCAAACCTTAACCACAGTGGTGTAGGCTAACATCAGAAAATGGTTTTATTTGTGACACACCTAAATCTCTACTAATGAACTATCTGTAGGCAGATTATCCAAATAAAGTGTAACATGTAAATATATTATTATACTAACCTTATACTTTCTATTTAATGTTATATATATTTTGTTTATGAAATGGTTAGAAATAAAGAGAAAATGCATAGATTTTGGTCATTAGGTAAGTCATTGCCTTTACTGAACGTGTACCCATCATGCTTACTGTCGCGCGAAGTCACCCCCCAAATGCCCATTCTGAGCCAGGAAAATCTCTGTTATTGATATTCAACATTTACTAAACAAATACACAGCCCTGTTTTGTGGCTTGTTCTCAGTGGCATGCCGTAACAGTGCTGGTCTTCTTCACTGACTGAGCTAATAGTTTTAACTAAGCTCGTGCAGCGGGCTTCATTGAAATCCAGACTTTTTTAAATGTGTGTTGCCTCTAGATCTCCATGCACACAGCTGGTTCTTGAGGTTTGGTTTGAATACTCTGTATCACTATAATCTGTGTTTCTTGGGTATTGGATTTTCATGTCAGACACAGATAATAGGGCAATTCGGTGTATTATCCAGCGCTACTACACTGAAGTTAAACCCTATAGATATATATAGCTAAAAGCCTTCTGACATCACCGCCCAATGTTTATCAGTGGCAGCAGTGTATGTCTGCATCCAAACGCATTAGGCTCTCATAAGGCAGCAGACTTTGATGCTGTTCATTAAACCATGCGGCCATTTTCTCACATTTCTTTAGATTCATTCTCAGCAGGCGCACAACCTAATATGGTGCGGGGCTTCACATCACCTATATTTGAGAGCTCACAGGCCAGTTTTCCAACACAGGTGCCTGCCACAGATTAAAAACGAATGCTTTAGTCCACTGTTCTGAAAGAGTGTTTTCAGTATGAAAAATATTGCATACGCTGCTAAACTTTCACTGGCATTTCACAAGTTAGGCCATTACAAACACTGGCTGTCTCACATTCACTGTATGTGAAGGTAGCCCCCCAGGACACCATAATTAACCTCTTCTTTGAGATTCATATTTAACCCTACCTAGCTGCCAGTCTTTCAAAAGATCTTTTGTATCACCTATTAAAGGTCAAAGGGTCAGATTCTAGTGTTTGCTACATTGGCTTGTTATTTGGTCTACATCAATGGCAACACGGTGGCCTTGCTCAGGGGGTGCAATTTAAGAAGGCTTAGAGAGTTTTTTTTAAGCCTGTAGGTCTTTTAAAAATATGTTATATTGTAGGTGGACATATAGGGTTGCAGTTCTTGTTGCGCTGCAAGTCAAAGTCAATAGAAGAAACGAAGGTTACAATTTGGTAACCCTAGTTCTATAAGCACAGGCGGAGCCCTCTACTGGACTCTATGGGTACTACCTCCTCCAATCACACGCACGCACTTGCCCACTGAAATTTTATTGTGCACGTAGCCAACCAATAGGACGTCGCTACCGATACGTGCATGACGTATAAATAGCAGTGTCCCTACTGCCTCAGCATCCGACTGCCTCTTTAGCAGACGGCGTCAGAGCGTTACCATATCGTAACCTTCGTTCTATCTCACACAGGCTCCGCCCTCTACTGGACTCTATGGGAACAGTGGGTGGAGCCCGATGAGTGTCCACCCTAGACACGACAAGTCAAAGTCCACCACACCAACCCGGTCGGCCAAAGGCCGGCCAAAGCCCCGACCACCACATTACCTAGTGACAGAATGGTGGGACACCCCTGAGAAGGTCGCTGGACCAATAGGGGCTTGGCCTGACCATTAACACCTGAACTGCCCTGACTTCTCAATGGAACATCAGGCACTGCCAGTGTATGTTCCCCCTCTATACCCAGTAGTCACCTGATCCTCCCTTTTCAGATCCTAGGTCACACTTGCGAGCTGGATCCCGAGAAGGAGCCCGACATATCCAAGAGATAGAAACGCACAAACGGCCAGAGTAAGGGCCAAGATGCCATTGTGCAGATCTCTTCGACACACACCCCGCTGAAAAAGGGTCGTAGACACTTCCACACTTCCGCACACAACAGATGCACTCTCACCTCCCTGCACCCTAAGTGGGGTAGGAGGGTAGAAAGCATCCAGATTTATTGTCCTGGACCTGAACATGCTCCTTATGTTCTTGAGAACAAAGGAGGTGTGTTGTCTCAATCTGGCTGCACTGTGGACACCAAGAACCAGCATGCAGCTGGGGTGAACCGACAGGCACACAGCTCACTCACCTTAGCAGAGGTGAGAGCAAGGCGCAGGGCTGTTCAAGAGATAGCATTTTCAATGAGGACTGCTCCAGGGGCTCATAAGGTGCAGATTTTAGAGCCACCAACACAAGCAGCAAGTCCTACTGAGGCGCCGAAAGACACGACACCAGTCGCTGTCTTCTCACACCCTGCAGAAAGCACATCACGAGGGAGTGGGTGTCACCAAACCCACCCAGGAGAGATAGCTGTAGCGCGACAGCCCCTTCTCCATCAGACCTTGCAGGAAAGAGAAAACGGATCCCACTGAACAGGTAGGCAGATCCGTCTCCCTCTCAATGCATCAACGCTGAAAGCCCAACCACTTAGCTTTACAGCAAGAAGTGGTGGAGACTGCCCGTCGCTTGGATGGTCTGTGCAACATCAGCGGCTAGACCAGCCTGAGTCTGCCTCTCCAAAATTTTAGGAGAAAAACCTGGAGAGGCTGATCCAACACCAGCATTGTGCATTTGAAGCCTCACCCTTCACTGTAGGCTGCGTCACTTCTACCAGAATGACGAACGACCGTTCCCACCTAACTGGAGGGATGAGATGGGGTGGGGGAATGCAAATAGCAGTCCTTCTGGCAATGGTGCGTGTGTAACGCGTCCATCCCCAAGGGTGGGTTGTCCTGTAGCTGAATTGAGAACCACAGCGGGCAGTGGGTGTTGGCAAACAGATCCACCTGCGCTCTCCCGAAGCGAGCTCAGATCTGCTGAATCACATTGTTGTGCAGTCTCCACCCGCTCAGTTGGGGGCCAGCCCTCAACATGAGGTCAGCCAGCACCGTTCTCCAAGCCTGGCACTTGAAGGGCTTTCAGAGACAGCAGGTGTTCAGATGCCCACGTCCATTGGATTCCCTGCCAGCGCCAAAAGAGCCGTGGATTAGACTTCGCCCTGTCTGTTGATGTATGCGCTGGAGGAAATGCACCACCAAACTAGAAACACAGCTTGGAGTGGATTGTGGATGTGTGGTGTGTGGCCCCCTCAGCTCTCCTCGGGGAGCCACAACACTCACTGCACTCCCCTGGCAGGTCCCTTCCATCCAGTGAGAGACTCATCTATGAAGACTGACACGGATGAAGACACCCTGCCGAGCAGCACCCACTGCAACCTGTGGACCACCAAGCAGCGCACAGATACGCACTTGGAGTGTTGTAGTTGAGCACAATCCCCATATACTCCGCTCGCTGCAGGGGCTGGGGGGAGCTCTCTTCCCAATTGATCGCAACCCCAGGCTGTTGCGGTGCAAAATCAACTGGGCTGCATGGAGATCACTCAAGGCTTCAATCTCTCCATGACCATTAGGTCGTGAATAGAAAGGAACCGTCATGCCCTTCTCGTACAACTGCAGTGCAATGCATCTGCTGAGCGTGTGGGGGGCTAGCAAGTAGTTGACGGGGAGCCTAATGTATTTGTAGGCTACCCCCTGAGAGGAGAAGCCTAGAAATTCCCTCTTACTGTGTCACCTCGACATGATAGGCGTCTTTCAGGTCGATGGCGGTGAACCAGTTGCTGGTCTGCACTGGCTCCAGCACTTTCTTGATCATCAGCATGTGGAAACGCCATGTTGTCCATTATGCTGGTTCAGGTGGCTGAGATCCAGAATGGCTCAGAAGCCTCTCA
>NC_060163.1:14699322-14717922 GCF_021292245.1 Micropterus dolomieu
GCAGAAGTTGCTGGATCTCGGCGGCCAGGAAGTCCACTTCCTCTTGAAAGGAAGTGGACATTCTGCATGAAAATGTGTACACGTGAACAACGCATCTTTGGCACTCTCCACCGCCAAACTTTCCATAAATGGGAGTTTAGCCCAAGGGGGGGGCGAGGTCGAACGGGCTATAGTGTCCTTGAACGCGGGGTTGCTCCCTGGTGTCTTCGAACGCACCACAGCTGGAAGAGACGTGATGTCTGGTTGCGTCTCTCCGGCTATATCTGACCTAGATTGGCGTTAGCTCGACTCATGCTGTTGCAGCTAGTCAGCTGAACGGTGTGCTGGTTCGGTTGAGCATATGTCGACAATGTGGTTGTGTGTTTTAGGAACACACACAGTGACCCGTTGCGCGGGCCGGACAGCCGGCTAGCGAGGAGGAAGCCCAGGTCCTATTACTGTCTCGCTCGGATTCCACCAGGAGAGCGACGTGGGACATGGGCTTCTGTCCCAGTAGTTTGAATAGCGCAGCAAAGACCAGGGCCCTCCCACTGTCTCTCTCGAGTTTAGCAAGGAGAGCAGTGTGGGCCGTAGGTCGGATCATTAGCTTAGCATCGGTGAACCTGCAGTTTTGTGGAGACTGAAGCGTGTTACGCACCGAGCCGAAGATGGAGGGGGTTCGGTGGGGGGGGGGGAGAATGCTCTTTAGGAATGTACTGTATTTAACCAGTTGAACATTCACAGCATTTACACAGCAGCACATGAAACACAAATAAATGCATGCTGGACACATAACGGAGGCAGGAGGTCTGGTGTGCATCAGCCTCTGTCTCTCTGTCACCTCTTTATTATTATTTTTTTTAAATAAATAATAAGGCTTAGACTTTTTCCAAGGGCTGCAATCGGTGGTGTCCTTGAACGCACCATGGGCCATTTTCGAAAGGATGAACCGTCAGTGGTGTCTTACAACGCACCACGGCCGGAGTAAGAAAAGGCCGACCGGGCCTTGAACGCACCACAGCTGGTGTGACTGTGGTTGACACGTCACCCGGTGTTGACGTCAGCCTCAAGCTCACAGCTTCCCTGTGAAGCAGCAGCAGGTAGACAGCCTCGCATGCTGCAACAGGCGGTACGAGCTGCTCCAAAGCAGCGAGCGATCTCTTTCGTCCCGCTATACCGAGAGAGACCTGACTTTGGCTGTCTCTCTCCGGCTATAGCAGACTAGCCTAGATGCACTGTGACCGCTCGGTGAAAGAGATGTCGGCAGGGCAGCGTGGCTGTTTATGTAACAGGCTTTCACCGCCAGTCAGCTAGCAATGCGCCCGTGCGAGTCCTCACGTGCACGCTGGGAATGCAGAGCTACAGTAATAGTCAGTAGACTTCTGACTGGCAGAGCGGCGTGGGCCAAGGGGTGAACTGTTAGCTTAGCGTCGGTGAGCGCAGCGGCGTGTTCAACGTAGCTAGCTCAATGAGATGGGGTTGGTGGTGGGGAATTAGCACTTTACAGATTGTAATGTGTTTCTAATAAACAGTTTAACATTCACAGGCATCACCACAGTGTACACACAAGCAGCACATGTTAGAACAGTGGCTTCGCAGGGCCGCAGGGCGAACCCTTAGCCTCACCCCAGGAGTTAACGTTAGGTCTTTGATGAGAAAAGTTAACTTAGCTCTTTGAGAAATGAAGTTAACATGTTTTACTCAAAAAAACGGTTTCCACATTCTCAAAAGCCGTACCATAATTTTACACAAGCAGCACATGTAAAACAATGGCGTCTTGAACACCAGACGGGGGATTGTGGCAGCGTCAGCAGGCCTCACTCCCTCCATAACGGTCACTTGGCCAGAAGCTCCCTTCCCCAGCAGAGACAGTGACACATGTTTTTTACTTAAATCACTTCTGAAGTAAGAAAAATATGACCCCTGAATTAGATTTTTTTTATTCAATGCAAAAATGCCTCCTGATAGAAAAGGTTTTTTCCTGCCGTGGGGTGTTGCGTCTATATGGAGTCACACTGTGACCTACAGCTTCAACCTTCTTACTCACACTAGGCTCGGGCCATCTGCCACACACACACACACACACACACACACACACACACACACACATACAACATATATATACAACCATGTTTGAATCCAAGTCCTCAAAGTAAGAACTTTTTTAAAGTGTGTTTTTAATACAATGAAGGTAAGCATTTCTTTCTGGGTTATAGTTATGGAGGTAAAACTGTCACACCTATAGCCCAAGAGCTACAAACAGCCACTGAAGGATCACACCCCACATCTCTAGGCACTTGTCAGATGTAAGTAATGGGTTTTGTAATATGTGATTAACCCAAGGTTCAAGAATGTGTTCAGATTTAATCATGGCTCATTCTGTGGTGCATGAAAGAGTGCAGTGAGCTTCAATTCCACCTCAAAAGACAGAATTACAAAATTCATTCTTCCATCCCTAGGCTGAGGATACAGTTTGTGTTACTGTGCATAAGTCAGTCGAGCAGGAAGGACTTTAACTACAACAAATGAGAAAAATTAGACGAAAGAGCCATTATGTTGGCCATAGAGGGCTTTTGCTGTGATGGAAGGAAAGGCATACTGGGATGGAAGCAAAGATGGGTGACATGGTTTACGTAACTCAAAGCAGGGAAAATGCACTGTGGCTGGAGCACGTGCTTGAATTTTCACGGCATACATCTCTGTGTTTTCTGTAAGGCTGAGGCCAGCACAGTCAGCCTTGAAGATGTGACACATCAAATGAAATATACTTATATAAGTAGTGTACTTTGGTAAATCTGAATATTAAGATTTGACCTTTTGTAAAATTCTTGTAGATAAGAAGTCAGTGGTCTAACAGTGGCTTTCAGTTGCACATTCAGGGGTTTCACCGTATATGCTTGACCTAATGAGGTCTGAGAGGGGGATCTGATAATAACCTAAAATACACCATTTAGCCAGATTATTTAGAGTTCAAACGTGTAACAAGGCAATGGAGCAAAAAATTGGTGCAATAATTCATAATGAATCCCCTGGAGAAAAAAAAATCTATAGCCACACAATTTGTATAATGCAAATACAAGCATGATTGAGTTCAACAAGGCTCAAAGCTCTCATACATTTCCTCTTTTTCATTTTTAAACAGGCATACAGGAAATTATTAAATTCTGGAATAATATTATGAAAAACTAAAAATCAAAAAAGATATCTAGGGGACATGTTTTGGACATTGTATAAAGCTTTGTTAGGGCTATGACTTTTAAGATGAATACTCACTTCCCATCATATAGACAATTCATGTGTCATGGAGCAATAGAGGTGTTTTATATTTCTTCCTTAATTACATAAGATAATATTGTCCAAAACTTAGAAAGACATACTTGGAAACTTCTTAGGACGATGTGCAATTTCTCGGGTGTGAGAAATTTTCTTTCTCTTTTTGACTTGAATTCTCAACATTTTTGTCTCCGTCTCTTGGCTACATTGTGTCTTCTCCTCTAATTCACTGACATCTATATTCTGTGTTTTTAACTACTGATCATGTATGATGCGTAAACAACAATGTTAAGTATGATTGGGCGATATCGAGGTATTAGGGTACCAGGGTATTTGTAAATCCAACCTTACCATCAAAAATACAGCTCCTACACATCTCCTTTTACTAAACAGATATAGAGATGCTGTATTGGGGTGATGTTTTGTAGTGTACGTCCTCAATATCGGCGGGTGACACCACATGAAACTGCCTGACATCATCTTCAACTCGATATGTTGTTTTTTTTTACATAAATACATCATATACCATATACTCCAGTGAAATGTCAGGAAGAAGGTGTGAAAAAATAGACACCGTCCAAACCTAAATGTAACCTGTAAAAAAGTGATGAGAAGCGACGTGAGTAGATATGAAATTATGTGTCTCTCCTCTCTCTCAGCTGAGCCTGCATCCACAAAGGAGAACAACTGCCTGAATGCTGCCAAGGCCTGTAACCTGAATGACACATGTAAGAAATACCGCTCAGCTTACATCAACCCCTGTACTAGCAGGGTGTCTGCTTCTGAGGTATGCAACAAACGCAAATGCCACAAGGCCCTGCGGCAGTTCTTTGACAAGGTAATTATGCATGTTAATTTTGAGAGCTATTTGTAGCTTTCTCGGGTGTTGGATCTTGTAGTTGCTGCTCAAACCAACACCCAAACCTAGGTGTCAAAGGGAAAATGCTATTTTGAGTGCAATTTCACATTAAGCCAACATTGAATCTGATCTCTATCATTACATTTAACTCCATTAGGAGCTACTATTCATGTTGGGAGGAAGCCATAGTGGATTTGAAGTCTCTATGTTCACATTTTGTACATGTAATACTTTACCACAAAGAATTAATAAACTGGTTAAGCTAGGTACCTCAAAGACTAGTATAGGTGGAAGCTGCATTATCATTATTATTATTATTATTATTATTATTATTATTAGACTTTATTGTCCACCTGGAAATTTGTCTTCAACTTCTCCAAACAAATATGCAACAATGACACCACAATTAAAATTACATAAAAAATACACACAGGTAAGAGTACAACACTGTACCATCATCAATATAGAACAACAATTGTGCCATAAACAGAAAATGGAAAGCAGTGCAGCAGATGGAAATAAGATAGGTTACAACCTACAAGAAACACATTTAAAAGTGCTTTGGACTTGGATGTTGAAGATGTTTTATATAGCAAGGAACAGGTTTGCAGATATGGACGCCTGGGTGGAAGTTTAGAATGCCACCTGCATCAACATATGTTCTTCTTTCTTTTCTTTCTAAAATAAAGGTTCCAAATAAATACAGCTATGGGATGCTGTTTTGCTCCTGTCCAGCGGGGGATCAGACAGCATGTGCAGAACGACGACGACAAACAATTGTACCCATCTGCTCCTATGAGGATAAAGACAAACCAAACTGTCTGTCTCTTCAGAACACATGCAAGACGAACTACATCTGCAGGTAGGAAGACACAGAGGGATCCTTAATAGACGTCATCTTTTTTGTTTTGTATGTATGCCTTTGGAAATCATAATTTCCCAACTAAGATTTTTCATATCTTTATGTCTTCAGTTGTTAAAAATGCATACTGTAACAATAACTTTGCCTCTTCTTATGTCAGTGCATTGCAAAAAACCCAAACATTTTCAAGGAGGCACACATCCCCCACACAGAACTGCAGTAATAATTCTATTTTAAGTCTATTTTAAGAGACGATAACTGCTGTTCTAGTGCAAAGTACAAACTGAACAGTCATAATGTTAATTGACAGAAAATTGCCAATCTGAGGTTGAGTCATTTTTATTCTAGTCTGTAATCAAAGAGGAGATCATAATAATATGTGTGTGAGTACAGTAGATTATAGTATACTGTATAGTTCGTATAGTTACTGTTTTTTATTCACTGAAGGAGTTTTGCCAATGACAATATATGACTATATTTCACATTCTATACATTCACTTTCAAACCTTACAACTGAATTGATATTTTCTGTGTGTAAACTGGTAGCAAATAAAAGGAATGACTGAGTTTAAGTTGCTGAACCATTGCTTATAAATGTGACTAAGGCCATAGGCTAGTCTAAGCTTGATATCTAATAACAGCATCAGGAAATTAGTATCTAGGTCTGTAATTTGTATCTATTGTTTTTAGGTCAAGGCTGGCAGACTTCATCAGCAACTGTCAGCCTGAAGCTCGTTCCATATCTGGCTGTCTGAGGGAGAACTATGCTGACTGTCTGCTGTCTTACTCAGGTCTTATTGGTAAGTTATTCTCCCCTGCGTTTTCAAATTGGCTTCAAAATTTGCCATATTAATTATATAACTAGAATGGTACCTGGACCTAAAGCTGGATTTGCTTTTTGCCTGTGTTGTTGCTCAACAGTCTGTGAAATCTATTCAGATGAACATGCAGCAATCAAATTCAGTAAGAAAATGTCCTAATAGAAGAAGCTCACAGGGAATGACGAGAACCATATTCATGTCAGTTTTTTAAATCATAAACATTATTTGATAGTCAGTGTTTCAGCCATCAAACTTGTTTTCTAATTTTTCGTTTCTCCTCTTTATTAGCAGGGTGAAGCTTTTGTTAGCTTCATTATAAGTGATGTATAAAGCTTTTATCAGCTTTTGTTTTTCCCAAACCAAAAGATAACAGAAACCCATTAAAAGTTTGGAAGTGGTAAATCATTTGGTAAATCAGCTTCACAGAATATGAGCCAGTTCTTTAAAACTTTTTTTTACCACAATGCAGTCATCGTACAGCCATGGCCTTCAAGTCACACACTTAGGGTTGGATAATTCACTATCTATCTAGCCTATTCAGCTACACTGTATGTAAGTATGTCATGAGTCTGAAAATATATCTTAAACCACACACTGTCACATGTCAATACAGTATGCACAGGTCAGGTTTTTTTAACCCAACCCACTCAAACAATTGTGAGAGCAATAAAATTTTAAATTATTTAATTAATCAACCACCCGAACCCGATCCGCAAACCATCAACTTTTATATTATACAATTCTCAGAACCGAGCTTTGTGGTGCTCTCTAAGGTGCTGATCCTGCTGCCAACCCGCACATCACTACAACACGGACTATACATACTATTTGATTATAAATTACATGTTGTACAGGAACTGCTTCTTTAAGGGCATGTATGCATACCTGCAAGTTATATAACAGTCAACTCAAAGATGTTGACTTGCAAGCCAAGTAACTTGATCTTAATGTATAGTGTACTGTGTAAGTAAAACTATCCACACCCACAAATTGTGATTAAAAATGTCATTTCATGGGTGGGACCTACAAAAACTTTTCTCTATTGGCCAGTTTCGATCGGTGTGACAGCTTAGCAACATTCACTGTTAGCAAAAGCGAGAGGGAGTCCAAGACGACAGAGCGGGAGTAAAGAAAATTAAAGCTGCAAGCAGCGTTGGGTGGGCCCTCACACGTGTAGCACGTCAAGGTGTGAGGCAGCTGCGTTGCAGATTATGGAGCTCTGCCGGTGTGGCTGTGCATTTTCCACGTGCTTCGTACGCTAACAAAGGTGTTAATCATCATTTCCTGCGTCCCCTTTGTGGCGCTGCATAGCACTTGGTGCTATGACTATAAATGAATATTGGCATGTAGATGTTTGAGGCGGGCCAGTTATCAAGCACGTAAAGTTTGGTGCAGATGTCAGCATGTACACTGAAGTTTGTACAACTTTTAATCGTCAACGGGTTTAGAGTAGACTACGACAACCTGAAGTCAATCAGACTAATTCTGTAGGAAGAGTTCGTTAAAAAAACTACCATAAAATTAAAAATGGCCGACTTCCTGTTGGGTTTAGGGCATCTCTCCAAGAGGTTTTTTGGTACATCTGGACATGATACATGTGCCAGAAATGTCGTACATGTAGGTGAAACGTGCCACGGGGGCTGCTTTGTTAAAGGTCCTATCCTGTTGCCAGCAGGTGGTGCTATGACTGTGGGTGAATGTCTGTATGTACATGTGTTCAGGACGGGACACTTATTAAATATGTAAAATTTGGTACAGATCTGAGCTTGTACAGTCAAGTTACAACAACTTCCTATGTAATGGCGAAGCGTGGGACTTCACCGCCATGACACTGCCACGCCGTTAACCGAAAACTCAAGTTTTACATCACGGCCTCATCAATGTGTTAAGTGTTTTCTGGGACAGTCTTGAAGTTGATACGTCCAACCTGCTAGGAGTAGTACATTACAACGTTAAATGTGTCATTTCCTGTTGCCAGCAGGTGGCGCTATGACTTTGAGTGAATATTGGAATGTGGATGTGTTCACACTGGGACTATTGTTACACTTATCAAATTTGGTGCAGATGTGATTATGTGTACTGAAGTTATAACAACTTACTTTTCATGGTTCACCAATTTTTGATGACACGCTACGGGCAAACTAGTTGACTTTTAATAACCGTTTGAATAACTTTTAATCGTCAGTGGGTTTAGAGCGCACAGCGAAAATTTGAAGTTGATCAGACTAAATCCCTAGGAGGAGTTTGTTAAAGTACAAAGTGTGTAAATCGCCAAAAATTACCATTAAATCCAAAATGGCTGACTTCCTGTTGGGTTTACGCAATGTCTCCAAGAGGCTTTTTTGTACATCTGGACATGATACACGTACCACAGAATTTCATACATGTGGGTGAAACTTTGTCCGGGGGCTGGTCTGTAGGGGGCACTAGCAAGCCATTTTGCCACGCCCATTGACAAAAGCCATAAAATATTTGCCGCGTCTGAATTATGTGCAAAGTTTGGTGAATTTTCGAGTATGTTTAGGCCCCCAAAATTGAGGTTACTTTGCAGAAAACAGAAAAAAAAATCCCTTCAGTTTCAATAGGGACCTCACACGTTTCGTGCTCGGGCCCTAATTAATGCCTTCTTATGCTGGCAACACACTAGAGGATTATTATGGGTCCAATTTGCCCCTCCCAACAATCACGGGGGTGTTCCCAGTGCTTGACAAATGATCCTGTGACGCCTTTACAGACATAATCTTAAGGTAATCGACTGGATCAAAGGCACCCCGATTACAAATCATATTTATGATTAGAAATTGGGGAGCCTCTGATCAGAAACCCGCAACAGCCAATGAGCGAGCTGACCAGGAAAGCGTCTCCAACCTGTAGTGTATTTGCTTGCGCTATAGAATGTATATGATGATTCCCTCTTCTCAGCCATGAGTTCATCCACAATTTTATTTTATTTTTTGTTTTCCTGTGCAAAACATAGCTTAAAACAAGTGCAACTAGCTGAAGGTGACAGTCTGCCTCCATGTTTGTCACGCATCTCAGCAAACCTATTGTGGAAATGGACTTCTTTGTTGATGTCCACATATTCAACAAGAATATGTGACATTAAAAGAATATGTAATATATTGTAATTTTTATTTGGTACATCACATGTAAGAAATGATTGCTGAAATGAAAGTCTGTTGATTGCATAATATAGACATACCAGATCAATTAGACAGTCAGACTGAGATGAGATGAAATTCAGTGAATTGCAAATCTATAGGGTGTGCATGACATCACAGTTCATACATTATCATTGTGCAGAAATACTACTTGTTTCCTTTTGTTCAGTCTTTCTTCCATCAGCAGGTTTTATTATGTAGAAAGGAAAAATGATGTCCTACTGAGTTTTAGTAATGAGATTTGAACGCAGGGCAACATCGACCAATTGCAAACTCAACAGGCAGACACTTTAATCTACACCATACATATTCTGCTTCACACAGTTCACGCCCTCTAATGGGGCCCCCCTGGCTTAACCACTCATCTCTGTCTCTGTAACAGAAATTTGCATGTACTTGCACAGCTAATAAGTATGAGCCTACTCAAACCCATGCTCCCTCTAAAAAGGGAAGATGACAAAATAGCCAAAAATGGTTTAATTTGAGTTTCTGCCCATGACCTACAATGTGCCCAGGCTTGGTCAACACTGTTGACTCCCAGTGGGTAGTAAGCAACAGCAGCCCTGAAAACAACACTCTCCAGAGCTGCAGTTTGCCACATTTGTTGACATCAGCAATACTTTAAATAATGTGCATGTTGTTAAAGTGGTAAGTGTCAGTGTCAAGGCAGAGAGTTGAACCCAGTGCTTATGCCAGTATAGCCTTTGTGGAAAAAAATATAGTTAAGCATCAATACAGTGTTGAATAAGCTCACCCTCGTTGACTGACCTGAACATTGAAATTTCAGTGTGAAGAGTGACTAAACCAAAAGAGTCCTGCTAGAGTGTTTCAATTATGATAATGGGACTACAGTTACAATGACTAACAATAGTTTTCTTCTCTTTCATGCTGCAGGTACAGTGATGACACCCAATTATGTGCGATCACTTGGTATTAGCCTGTCACCATGGTGTGACTGCAGCAGCAGCGGGAACAGCAAGCCAGACTGTGAAAGATTTGCTGAGTTTTTCACCACCAATCGATGCCTACGTGAGTTCCCATACTTAGCCATCCTGTAGAAAAAAATTTCCCTTCCAACCTTGCACTTTTCTTCACTGCATAAGGCCAAATTGACCAGTTGTACTGTCTAGACTTAAATTGGCCTTTTAAAATTGTGGACTTGGGGAAAATGGCTAGAAACGGGAATCGTATGTGATGGTCTATCATATGTTTGACATGATAGACCATTTGAATACAATTTCTTAGTTACATTGACTGTTACATAAGTAACAATCTCTTGAGCAATTCTTATGTTTTTTCACATGTGAGTACAAGTAGCCTTCAATGTTCAATGTTCAAACTCCAATATAGAGCAAATTTAATTGAATTGAATAGCCAATTGGTTTTTGATTAAAAAAAACTTAAGATTAAGACTAGATAAATACAAAACGTTTTTGAGTTTTGCCCACATTCTGTGTTGCTCATGGAAAGATATCTTAGTTTAAATGTCAAATTAATGATGAGAAATTAAATTACATGAATTCTTTTTGAAGTTTTCTCATTTCAGGCAGTTATGAAGTTCATTTTGTAGAGCTTTGTGAATCATAGCTATTACTGGTAGACAGTGCTTTTAAAGAGGCTCTTGAGAAAGGCCAAGTCATTTTTTCCTACACAATTATCCAAAGTATCAATTATAAGCAGCTTTTAGTTGGACATTAACAAAATGTTTTGGGCCATGACACTTGCAGTTCTTTCCAAGACACGGACAGAAGGCATCTGCTAACTTGTTAGATGTGAAGACTATGTTTTTTTTGAATGGGACTCAGAGGGCATTCTGGGGGATATTGCTTTTTACAAGTAATTATAACATTCTACAATTGAATGAAAGTCATGACTCTGACTTTCTCATATATCCGTAGAGTATTTGCTCAATTAAGTATGTGGTCATTAGTCCTGTGAATCCTTCACATTCCATGCCACTGAATAGTAAAACAGACATTCTGCATATGTACAGGATCAAGAATGCCACTAATTAATACATTATATTCCTGCAGGTAACGCCATCCAGGCATTTGGCAATGGTACTGACGTTGGTGTTTGGCAACCTCAACCCCCAATTCAGCCTACTGTACTAGAGCCTAGCATCACTCGGAGGGGTAAAGACCGAACCAATAACGCACTGGACACACTGACGGACATGAACAAACTGGATCTTGATGGCGAATCATTATATCACATCTGCGGGACCTTACAGGTGAAGTTTTAAGAGTTTCTGTGTGTTTGGATATAGGTTGTATCTTTTTTGTCAGATGTATAACACTGATGTTATCTTTCAAAATAAAAATTGCATGCCATAAAAAATTAAAGTAGAGAAAAAAGAAAGAAGTGGATATGAAGTGCCTGAATACATTTTTATAATATTAAAAAGTAACCAACTAAATGAGTCTCTGTGCGATGCAGGGCTGAAAAAAACCCAGATTTATCCAGTTGTATTTATCTGAATTAATTAATGTATTTTCCATGTTACTCAATTATGGCCCATATTTTTATATGCTTATATAAAGGTATTTTTGTGTCTTTTTAATGCAAGCATAGCTGTCACCAATGGTCCACACTGGAACTGGAAATAAATTAGTGTAATAAATGCTTCTATGTCAAATCTAAAGGAGAAAAAGTAACAAGGTAGCAACACCTCAAAATATCTAGATAACAGTCTAAATTTTCAATGTAATATCAGCGGTCTAAAGTCTATTACAGTTTATTCTGTCTGACCATAAACTTCAAATTGCTGGATATCATGTACAATGTGCTAAACATGAATAGCTAACCTTAGCCTAGCCAGTCGTGTCTGAGTGCACAAATGCACTGCCAGTCAAGCTTCATGCCAAGACGGCTAGCTAACTGTTATACATCTCTTTCTACAAAGGAAAGTGATTGTACTATATAGTGCCGCGCATATATATTATTGTGACGAGGTTATTGTCTGAGGAGGAGGCGGAGTAGCTCTGAGGTGAATAGACTAAGAGCTCATGCAGTTAAAGCCAAGACTCTGGATGTTCATCAACATTATACAACTATCCGGTCATGCAAGGTCATAACATGGTGTCAGAAGTTGGTCCAGTTCACCACTTTGTAGTAGGTAAAGTTACCAAAATTTTGCTAACGTTAGTTGAAGACTGACATTGGGCTAGCATGTGCGTTCCTCGGAGAAAGGGCAGCATGCAAAGAGGATGGATCAGTTTAGATTGCCATCACCGCTGGTGCTAACAGGCAATTTGGGAGAAAACTGGAGGAGATGGGAACAACGCTTCCTAATCTACATGACCGCGAGTGGTGCAGACAGTAAGGAGGAAAAAATTAAAGTAGCATCTCACTGCATGCACTAGGACAGGAGGCTCTCAAAGTGTACAACACGCTTAACATTAAACATGATGAAGAAGAGTCTGTTTGAAGATGTTCTTGAAGCTTTCAGATCCTATTGTCAGCTCAAGAAAAATACAGTGTTTGAATACCAGTTTTGGGCGCATCCCATGGCAGAGTCTATCACAATCGAGAAATATGTGACAGAACTCAGGCAAAAGAGAAAAAACTGTGACGCCACGGAAAATGACATGATCAGAGACCAGATTGTGTTTAGTATGCATGATCAGCGCCTGAAAGAGAGACTTTTAAGAGAACCAAATCTCACATTAGGGAAGGCAATAGATGCATGTCAAGCTGCTGAGACTGCTAAAGCACAAATACAAGCAATGACCGCAGCTACCCACGAGAAAACAGTGCATGCTCTGCAGAAGAAAAAATTAAAGCTATGGCACAAAGGTCGAAAACAGCCAGTTCAACACACACAGATCAGTGGACAAGAAATGTAGAAAATCTCATCAACCAATGCAATGTCGGGCATATGTGTGGAAAACGGAACCATTATGCAAAGATGTGTGGGTCAGGCAGAAGTCATAATGGCAAGACAGTGCACGATATAAGACCAGAAGTAAATGTTCTGTTTACTGGAAATGAACGTTGATCAGCAGGGCCCAAAAGCTGACAGGTCCTGGTACTCTGAAATAGACGTGGACGGGATGCCTGTCAAGTTCAAGTTGAACACGTGAGCCGAGGCCAATGTTTTACCACTCAAACTGTACAAGGCCATGAAAAGGAAGGCCAGGCGTGAAAAGGAGAACACACCTAAAACTGCAGCACACAAGGACAGTGCTGGTGGCAAATGGAGGGACGAGACTGAGGCCAGAAGGGGTGCTCACACTCAAATGCCCCACACCCAAGGCCCAGGCAAGTCTACAACTTTATGTATCAAAACACTCATCTATACCCATCCTAGGGCACCAGGCATGTGCTGACTTACATCTTGTGAAAAGAGTGGATATTGACATACTGGAAGTGGAACATCCAGCAACAAAAGATGAGCTGATAGCTCAACATCCAACTGTCTTTGAAGATTTAGGGGAGTTTTCTGGAGAATATCACATTCACA
Source organism: Micropterus dolomieu (assembly GCF_021292245.1). Lineage (NCBI taxonomy): Eukaryota > Metazoa > Chordata > Actinopteri > Centrarchiformes > Centrarchidae > Micropterus > Micropterus dolomieu. The sequence goes on from NC_060163.1 coordinate 14,712,743, forward strand.
TAGACCCCATGACCACACTAGTCATACATGGGTGCAGGAAAACTGGCAGTAATGGACAGACTCAAGACCACGCCTGATGACCTGTTACAAGCAGATGTGATTGCACGAGTGACCGAACCAACTCCGTGGGTAAATAGCCTTGTAATCACAGAAAAGAAAGACAAGAAGAAACGAAGGTTACGATATGGTAACCCTAGTTCTATAAGCACAGGCGGAGCCCTCTACTGGACTCTATGGGTACAGTGGGTGGAGCCCGATCACTGTCCACCCTAGCCGCGACAAGCCAAAGTCCACCCCACCAACCCGGTCGGCCAAAGGCCGGCCAAAGCCCCGACCACCACTTCACCTAATGACAGAGTGGTGGGACACCCCTGAGAAGGTTGCTGGACCAATAGGGGCTTGGCCTGACCATTAACACCTGGACTGCCCTGACTTCTCACTGGAACGTCAGGCACTGCCAGTGTATGTTCCCCCTCTACACCCAGTAGTCACTAGATCCTCACTTTTCAGATCCTAGGTCGCACTTGCGAGCTGGATCCCGAAAAGGAGCCCGACATATCCAAGAGATAGAAACGCACAAATGGGCACAGTAAGGGCCAAGATGCCATTGATCAGATCTCTTCGACACACCCCGCTGAAAAAGGGTCGTAGACACTTCCACACTTCCGAGTGGAATGTGCACACACCACTAAGGGTGGGTCTGTTCCCGCCCATATACAGGCTTGGGAGATTCACTCACAAAGCCAGCTGGCCAGGCTCTTCTTGGACAGGGTTTTACTGACTACCACATCACTGAAACAGATGAACAGATGACCAGTGCATCGAATGGGGACTGTGTGCTCTACATATGACGTTAGCCTAGCACACATGAACACAACAGATGCACTCTCACCTCCCTGCACCCTAAGTGGGGTAGGAGGGTAGAAAGCATTCAGTATTTATTGTCCTGGACATGAACATGCTCCTGTGTTGTCTCAATCTGGCTGCACTGTGAACACCAAGAACCAGCATGCAGCTGGGGTGAACCGACAGGCACACAGCTCACTCACCTTCTTAGCAGAGGTGAGAGCAAGGCGCAGGGCTGTTCAAGAGATAGCAGGACTGCTCCAGGGGCTCATAAGGTGCAGCTATTAGAGCCACCTACACAAGCAGCATGAGGCGCTGAGAGACATGACACCGGTTGCTGTCTTCTCACACCCTGCAGAAAGTGCATCACAAGGGAGTGGGTGAAGACTGTTCTGTCACCAAACCCCCTGTGACAGCAGAGATAGCTGCAGCGCGACAGCCCCTTCGGAAAACGGATCCCACCGAACAGGTAGGCAGATCCGTCTCCCTCTCAATGCATCAATGCTGAAAGCCCAACCAAGACGTGGTGGAGACTGCCTGCCGCTTGGATGGTCTGTGCGACTTCAGCAGCTAGACCAGCCTGAGTCTGCCTCTCCACAATTTTAGGAGAAAAACCTGGAGAGGCTGGTCCAACACCAGCATTATGCATATGAAGCCTCACCCTTGAGACAGAGCCCCCCAGACCATAGGTACAGGCCAGGGCTCTGTCACTGTAGGCGATGTCACTTCTACCAGAATGAGGAACCACCTGATGGACTACTTCCCTGAGGCCCAACAACAGCATCATTGACAGCGCTGCCGCAGCTGTCCACTGCTGCAACCTGTGGACCACCAAGCGGCGCGCACAGATACGCACTTGGAGTGTTGTAGTTGAGCACAATCCCCAGATACTCCGCTCGCTGCAGGGGCTGGGGGGACGGCCCCTGCTTGTTCTCTTCCCAATTGATCGCAACCCCAGGCTGTTGCGGTGCAAAATCAACTGGGCTGCGTGGAGATCACTCAAGGCTTCAATCTCTCCATGACCATTAGGTCGTGAATAGAAAGGAACCGTCATGCCCTTCTCGCACAACGATTGCAGTGCAATGCATCTGCTGAGCGTGTGGGGGGCTAGCGAGTAGTTTACGGGGAGCCTAATGTATTTGTAGGCTACCCCCTGAGAGGAGAAGCCTAGAAATTCCCTCTTACTGTGTCACCTCGACATGAAACAGGCCTCTTTCAGGTCGATGGCGGTGAACCAGTTGCCGGGCTGCACTAGCTCCAGCACTTTCTTGATCATCAGCATGTGGAAACGCCATGTTGTCCATTATGCTGGTTCAGGTGGCTGAGATCCAGAATGGCTCAGAAGCCTCTCATCTTTTTGGGGACAAAAAGTACATGGAGCAAGACCTCTGTGCATGTCATGTGCAGAGATGCGCTAAGTAAGCCTGCTTCAGCAGAAGTTGCTGGATCTCGGCGGCCAGGAAGTCCACTTCCTCTTGAAAGGAAGTGGACATTCTGCATGAAAATGTGTACACGTGAACAACGCATCTTCGGCACTCTCCACCGCCAAACTTTCCATAAATGGGAGTTTAGCCCAAGGGGGGGGCGAGGTCGAACGGGCTATAGTGTCCCTGAACGCGGGGTTGCTCCCTGGTGTCTTCGAACGGACCACAGCTGGAAGAGACGTGATGTCTGGTTGCGTCTCTCCGGCTATATCTGACCTAGATTGGCGTTAGCTCGACTCATGCTGTTGCAGCTAGTCAGCTAAACGCTGTGCTGGTTCGGTTGAGCATATGTCGACAATGTGGTTGTGTGTTTTAGGAACACACACACACTGTCAGTGAGCTAGCAGTGTTCCTGTGGACACTGTCGTGAGTGCACGGGGAACGCAGAGTTAGCTCGCATTGCTATATTGTGTCACCGCCATGGCAGCAGCCATTCATTGGGCTGCCAGGCGAAGTAGCCGACCCATTGCGCGGGACAGACAGCCGGCTAGCGAGGAGGAAGCCCAGGTCCTACTACCGTCTCACTCGGATGCCACCAGGAGAGCGACGTGGGACCTGGGCTTCTGTCCCAGTGGTTTGAATAGCGCAGCAAAGACCCGGGCCCTCCCACTGTCTCTCTCGAGTTTAGCAAGGAGAGCAGTGTGGGCTGTAGGTCAGATCATTAGCTTAGCATCGGTGAACGTGCAGTTTTGTGGAGACTGAAGCGTGTTACACACTGAGCCGAAGATGGAGGGGGTTCGGTGGGGGGGAGAATGCTCTTTAGGAATGTACTGTATTTGATCAGTTGAACATTCACAGCATTTTCAGTGTGTACACAGCAGCACATGAAACACAAATAAATGCATGCTGGACACATGGTCTGGTGGTGTGCATCAGCCTCTGTCCCTCTGTCACCCTTCTTTTTATTTTATTTATTTTTAAATAAATAATAAAGCTTAGACTTTTTCCAAGGGCTGCAATAGAAAAAGGCTGTGGTGTCCTTGAACGCACCATGGGCCGTTTCCGAAAAGTTGAACCAGCCGTGGTGCCTTTGAACGCACCGTGGCCATAGTTGGAAAAGGCCAACCGGGCTTTGAACGCACCACAGACAGTGTGACTGTTGTTGACACGTCACCCGGTGTTGACATCAGCCTCAAGCTCACAGCTTCCCTGTGAAGCAGTGGCAGGTAGACAGCCTCGCCTGCTGCAACATGCGCTACGAGCCACTCGTGGAGAAAATGAAACCAACCGAAGCAGCGAGCGATATCTTTCGTCCCGCTCTACCGAGAGAGACCTCACTTTGGCTGTCTCTCTCCGGCTATAGCGGACCAGCCTAGCTGCACTGTGACCGCTCGGTGAAAGAGATGTCGGCAGGGCAGCGTGTCTGTTATGTAACACACTTTCACTGCCGGTGAGCTAGCAACGCGCCTGTGCGAGTCCTTGTGGGCGCGCTGGGAATGCAGCGCTACAGTAGACTGCTGCATTGCCCAGTTTCCACCGTAAGAACAGCTCATTTCTCGGCTGTCATGTCGTGGAGCGTACCATTATGGCCGCGCGGACTCGGCGCTCAGGCTAGCGAAGTGGACGCCCAGGCCTCACCCAGCCTCTCACTCGGTTCTGACCGGGAGGGCGGCGTGGGCCGCAGGGGGAACCGTTAGCTTAGCGTCGGTGAGCTAGTAACGCGCCCGTGCAAGTCTTCGTGGGCGCACTGGGAATGCAGAGCTACAGTAGACTGCTGCATTGCCCAGTTTCCACGGTAAGAACAGCTCGTTTCTCGGCTCTCACGTCTTGGAGCGGACCATTATGGCCGCACGGACTCGGCAGTCAGGCAAGCGAAGTGGACGCCCGGTCCTCACCCAGCCTCTCACTGGGTTCTGACCGGGAGGGCGGCGTGGACCGCGGGGCGAACCGTTAGCTTAGCGTCGGTGAGCTAGCAACGCGCCCATGGGAGTCCTCCCCCAGCAGAGACAATAATACAAAAACAATACAAGATAAAAGCATGAAAACATTGAAAAGACTAAAATACACATTAAATATAAATAATAGATAAATATAGATAAATATAAAATTAGGAAAATACAATAAAATAAAAGGGATAAAATGTAGTCAAATAAGATCGGGAAAGGCTCTCCTATAAAAGTATGTTTTAAGAAGGGAGTTCACTGACTCAGCCGACCTGATTTCCTCGGGCAGGCTGTTCCAGAGCCTCGGGGCCCTGACAGCAAACGCTCTGTCCCCTTTAGTTTTCAGTCGAGACTCTGGAACAGAAAACAGATCTCTGCCCGAGGATCTCAAGATACGTGCTGGTGTGTATGGGACTAAAAGTTCAGAAATATAACAAGGCGAGAGGCCATGAAGAGCTTTAAAAGTGATCAATAGAATTTTAAAGTCAATTCTAAAACATACTGGGAGCCAGTGTAATGAAGCTAAAATAAGGGTGATGTGGTCATATTTCTTTGTTCTGGTTAAAAGCCTGGCAGCTGAGTTCTGGACAGTCTGGAGTCGATCAATAGATTTTTGGGTTAAACAGGTGAAAAGGCTGTTAATAATCCAGGCGTGATGAGATGAAGGCGTGTAAAATGGTCTCGGTGTCCTTAAAAGTTAACATAGATCGCATTTTTGCTATATTTCTAAGTTGATAAAAACATGATTGAACAAGCTTTGTGGTGTGCTGCTCGAAATTTAAATTACTATCAAACCAAACACCAAGGTTCTTTGCCACAGGCTTAATGTGATTTACTAGGGAACCAGAAGATGGCAGTATTTGATTTGCCATCTGCTGAGACCCAATGACCAGGATTTCTGTTTTGTCTGAGTTCAGCTGGAGGAAATTATTTGACATCCATTTTTTAACTTCACAAAGGCAGTTGT